>NC_034592.1:137738210-137761947 GCF_900095145.1 Mus pahari | reverse complement strand
TATATATATATATATATATATATATATATAGAGAGAGAGAGAGAGAGAGAGAGAGAGAGAGAGAGTGTTGATTATGGAGAGTTGTGTGTGACATAAACACCACCATTATTAATGTCCTTCTTAGTCTGTAAATATTTTGAGATACTCTCCCACATGGCACAAGCAATATGACCACCCAATAAGAAAACATATTGAGGGGCTGGAGAGATGGCTCAGAAGTTAAGAGCACTGATTGCTCTTCCAGAAATCCTGAGTTCAATTCCCAACAACCACATGGTGGCTCACAATCATCTATAATTAATCAGATGCCGTTGTCTAATATGTCTAAAGATAGCTACAGTGTACTCATATCCATGAAATAAATCTTTTTTAAAAAGGAAATAAAAGGTTAGTAAAAACTGGAGTTTTTACTAACAGAAGCCTGGAAATACTACTTTGGTCCATCTTAGAAAATCATATAGGTATATTTGACAAAGACCAGAGTTAACAGCAGTAAAATTTCTTGCCTTTTTTCATCTGTTTCTGGTGGCCTGGCTGCTTCAAAATATTATGATAAAAGAAAGGCAGTTTTTCTTAGAACACTGAACCTGGTAATGTAGCATCACAAAATTCATTCCATCCACAAATAATTTAATCTGATTCATCTTTTGAATTAATATGTGAGAAGCAATTTTTTACCTCCACAAGAAGTATATAAAACATTGTCTGGGTTTGGAGTTTGTTCTCCTTATTTAAACAACCCCAAGGCTGTGCTCAACACCATGTATGTACCAAAGATGACCGTTTGTCTGTACCTTCCAAGTGCTGAGATAACAGGTATGATGGATGGCAAGACATGTGCCACACTACCAGGATAGAATATCCTTTTGTACTATTAAAACTAAAATACCTATCATGCAGCAGCATGAATATAATAGTTAATGAGATATTAAAGAAATGTTTACATTTGCAGAACTTGAGGGCACTGCTGTACTCTGCCATAGAAAACTAGAAAAGTTTTGAATAAACATTTAAACTGAGATAAGAGTAACTTGATACATTGATATGTACAAGGGAAATTAAAGGAATTGAAGCACTTTCCCTATTATGTCACCATTATTATGTATAGATCACTCAGTTCCCACCTATGCAGCCCTCAGGTTCAGGGAAGGTGTTTACTGTTGTGAAAGCTTCCATGTGTGTATTTACTACTGTTTGGGGGGTGTGGGTACTGAAGATGGAGCTTAGGGCCTCATGCATGCTAACATTCTGCTGAACACCCAGGTATACACTCATAATCATAATAAAGGTTTCTTTTCCTACCCCAGCAGTGTCAATTTTTCTGGCCAGGTGCATCTCATATTTTGTGCATGTGTATGTGCATGCCAGCCAGTTGGTTCTCAAGTGTCTTTACCCACTGAGCGGTCTCTATGGTCTTTATCACATTTCCCCACTTGGCAGGCTCTAGTATCAGGGGTCATTCTCTCTCACCACATAAGTTAGCAGGCAAATCCTGTGACTGTTTTCAAATCATTGCCCCTTAAACTGATTTAAAACCTAATGGGGCTTTTCTGTGTCAGTTCTTGTCATTGTGGATGCCCAAGGGGCACCTCTATTGAACATGGCCTTGAACATGCATTGAACATATCCTTCCATTTCCCAACAGATATAACTGGTGCAGTGCAATCCAAGCGAAGAAAATCTAAGTAAGCGAGCTGGAAGATGACTTGATACTTGTAAATGTGTGTGAATTTTACAAAGAGCAGTTTTCAGCTGTGACTTTTTAAATCTATTTCTGTACAGTTAGTCATTTTAATAACGTGGTCCTTTTCCTAGTCCCTGAAACCTGTCTCATAAAGTTTAACGGGGAGCAGCCCTTTTGGTGTTGCAAAATGAAGTTCAAGGCTTCTAAAATGTTGCCATGTATTGAAAGGCCCTAATGCCATTGTAAATGTTATTAGTTTCACATTTCTTAAGCAGCCTAGAATACAGGGTGAACATTTGTAGATCTTCTAATGATGTATTGTGCTGTGGAAGTACTGTGTGTGAATAGCAGTAGTGGGGCAAAAAGCAATCTTGTCATTTGGAAATGTTGTAAATAATTTTATTATATAGTGTTTTGGATGTATTTGTTGTAGAAATGGACCAGTGAATAAAGAGAATCTAAGGGTTTGTACAATGTGAAATACTGAACGTGTTAAATAAATGTTTTTGTCATAGAACTTAAAAGTATGTTATTGGAAAGAATGAGCAAGCTTTTCTTGTGGGTCATAGATGAGTAAACAGAGCTTTCATTGTAACTCAGACACATCACACAATGAATTGCCCACCCAGCAAGCTGAGGAAAACGCATCTACCTGCTCATTCAACTCATTCTTGGCTTTGAACAAACCAGATCTGTTTAGCAACATACTGGAGGGGTGTGTGTGTGTGTGTGTGTGTGTGTAAACTAATTTCATTTGTCTGAAAATAATCACCAAGTATGTTGGTATACGCTTGGAATCATAGTGCTTGGGATGTAGAGGCCTAAGAATCACAAGTTCAAGGTCACCCTCAGCTACGCAGAGAGTTTGAGGCCAGGTTGGACTTTGTCTCAGAAAGTAGAACCAGCCTTCCATCAAAGGCACCCAGGGGTTTAGAGGTGAGAGGCTGTCAGCAGCACAGACGGTCCTTCCTCCCACCTGGGCTGGTGCTGCTCACTCAGGAGATGCACTTGGGCTGACCAGCAAGATTGTTTAGTCCCAAGCACTGGGCTATGCCAAGGTCCAAGAGTTACCTAGTTAACTGTAGAACTGTGCTAAACTTGGCATAGCCCAGTACTTGGGACTAAACAGTGGACCAGTGTTTGCTGTGCTTTTTCTCATTTCTGTATCCAGGTGTCTTCATATGTGTGTCTTACAAGGATCTTCTAAAAATATTTTATGAGTCAGACCCTATATTGTCTTTCTAGTGAACTATTTGTCCTCTTGCTTTCTTGTATGACAAAGGAGAGTGAAGACTAGCTTAATAATAGTATCCTCTGCCTTGACTATACTTGAAATTACAGTGTTTCACATACTTTAGCTCAGCTGAGGCAGAAAGCATAATGTGCTTTAAATAGATTTTTATTTGTTTATATTATTTTTTCTCCCATACAGGAATAGCATTACAACCTAACATTCAGAATCCTGTTACACACATACACAGGCGTGCCACATGACCAGGTTGACACATCACAACATGGTCAAAGATTCTTCACTTCAGCCAGTCTCAACACAAAACACCCAACAGAGATGCACTCAACTTGTTGGTTCCATTTGGAACTAGGTGGTAGGGAAAGAAGGTATTAGAAGCAGGCTGTGGTTTGTCTGCGTTCAGTCCCCTCACACAAAGCCACCCAGGAGCTCTGGTAGGGTCCTTGTTGCACCTAAGACGTTATAGGTCCCAGCAAGTTGATCAGAGGGTTCCAGGCTGGGGGGCAGGCACACTCCAAAACAGCACCAAACCGCACTCACACACACAGTGCCCTGCTGGGGCTAGACTGGCAAAGGTTAGAAAGTGACACCAGCTCAAGAGAACCACTCAGACTTATTGGAGAAAGCTGCAGGTTGCCCTTTGATGTAATTGGGACTCACTCTAGACACAGGTCCCTCTTAGTTTTGGCAAAGTGCTGGTAGTACTGACTTTAATACAAACTGGTACAAATTTCTCTAGGGTCTCTGAAACCACAAATCAGGATAGACTCTCTAACCTCCTCCTGTCTAGGGTTGCATAGGACTTTGTGAATTCTGGTTCCCTTGTGTATTCAAGTTCTGTGGTTTAAGAAAAAAAAAAATTCCTGAAGCATGCTCAAGGTGAAAGGCACATACACAGTCAATACGTATGACAGGGTCTGACGCTTCAGGAGTCAGACTAGCAGGAGACTGAGCAGTGTTGGTTCTTAGACATCTATACACAACAAAATATTGCCACACTCAAATGCTACAGAATCTATAGGAAAGTACAAAAGAAAATTAAGCCTTGCAACCAGATGAGCGATTGGAGGGGTCTAGAACTACCGGAGCTTCGAGAAATTAGGTCAGGAGCCAGGCCTTCTCAAATTTGAGCCAAATGCCCTATCAAGCTTCCTACAGCAGCAGAATCCTGGGCATCTGCCCGGGACTGAGCCTAGGCCCCAACTGGCAGTGAGGAGTAGACAAGAAGGGCAAGAGGGAGCTTCAGCTCTTAAAAATGCTGAAGATCCTAAGCTGGCTGGGAAGTGACCCTTAGGACAACAGTTGGAAGAGTTAGTGTACTAGGTTGTAACTGAAGAACTTGGGACAGGAACAAGGTTATCAACTAATAGGGCCCTAATAAGCTAGTGTAGAATTTTGATCTGCTTATAGTTCCCATTTGGCTTACTGGGCTAGGAGATCCTAGCAGGGCTTCCTCTGTCCCCATCCTGGGGACATCCTCTCCCATCCCACATGAAGCCTAGTAAGAAAGGATCAAAGAGGGCAGCTACTTTTACCCTCGTAGGAATGCAGTTTTCTCCAACCCTGGCTTGGCTCTGAGGCCTGGAACCTGGGGTTGGAGGGAAAGGGAAGACCTGTGTTAGTATGTAACAGGAACTCTAAGGGTTTTAAGGAAGGAAGAGCACACACTTAAAAAAGGACAGCTAGAAAGAATCGGAAACAACTTGGGGCATCCCAAGAGGCTGTTGCTGGTGTCTGAGCCCCACCACAAGAAGGAAGAAGCTGGCAACCCCATCCCTGTGCCCTACCCAAGCATTCCTTACCCCAGATAGTTAGAAAGGGAGGAGGGATCCTAGGGCACTCAGAAAGAGCCCTGTGGGAGAACATTAAGAAGACTCTTGAAGGCCCTGAATCTCTGTAAGAAAAATTTTGGAATTGGGACAGTGAGGCTCCTGGCCTCCTCTACCCAGGAGTGTTTATTATCCAGCCATATTGAACAAAGTATGAAATATAAGGCCAGAGGCAAGATGAAGGCAGAGCTGCCAGTCTGGGGGTGGCTTTACCCCATAATTGTCCTCCTTAGCATCATGCCTCCTCATTCTTGCCTTGGGGTGTGTTTCCTTTTCCCTGCCTGGAAACCCTCTGGCCTGCATCTCTCCTAAGCTGATTCTAGCACCTTGGGCATATGAACAGAGATGGCCAGGATGTTGGGCCCTTACCCAGCTTCTACTCCTGGGGTGGCATGACAAGGTAAGGTGACAAGGTACAAGCCCTTCGGACTCCAGACTCACAGGGGCGGGTAGGGGTTACTCCTGAAGGACAGATTTGGGGGGGGGGGGACCTGGAGGGCAGGATTATAGGAAAAGGGAATGGGGGCAGACTCCAGGCTCAGGCCTAAGACCAGGGCGTAGCTCCTCTGACCAAGCACAATACCAGCTCCCAAGATGCCCTGCTCCCTGCTACTTCTCAACCCACCTGTCCCCGTCTGTGGCTCCCAATAGGCTGCCTGTTTCCCTCCATTCCCTTCACCTTATCTAACTTACAACTCACTGTCCTCTTCCACATACTTAAACTTTCTAGGCCTAAGCAGCAATAAGGAGCCCGGCCCCCAGGGCAGAGAAAGGGGGAAAACTGGAATCAAAACCCGTGCCTGACCCCTGACTACAGGGCGAGGACAATGGCCCAGGCCCGGCAGGGTGCACCTGCAGGATTGGGAGGGAACTGCCAGGAATAGAAAAAGGGAACAGGAGTGGGAGCGATCCCAAACAGAAAGAGTAAGTCTTGGAAAGTAGGAGCAGAAAGCGGAGAAGGTGCCAGGTCAGGGTGGGAGAGGCTCTTAGAAATCGGGTGGGCTAGGAGGGAAAAGGGGAAGGGGCGAGAGACAAGAATAGGGGTCTGAAAAAGAAGCATGGGAGAGTGGGCGTGGGGAGGGGGAGGGTGGAGAATCAGACACTAAGAAGGGGGGAGGGAGGATGACCCAGGATGAGAGAGGTTAATAGGTGAGTTAGACTATAAACAGGGAAGTAGAGGGCCATCACCCCACCTCAAAACTTAGGAAGGAGGGAGGTTGTGGTATCCAGATGGGAGGCGGGCGGACCCTCAACACCCCTCGAGCAGCACACTGGCTACTGCAGAGGAGGCGGGTGGGACCAGGAGACTGCGAGGGATTCGCGGTGCAGCAGGGGCGCTCAGTAGTTGAACTGGCGCTGGCACGGCTGGTAAATGAAGCTGCCCTGGTGCTTGGGCCGGCGCGAACGGCTCTCCCGGGCGCGATTCTGCCGTTGCAACACTTTAGCACTCAATGTGTGGCGCTCGGCCCGCTGCCGGGCTCTCTGCAGCCTTCGCACCTGGCCAGCCTTCTCCAGCAGCACAGCTCGCGCGGGCATTGGAGCAGCTGCGTGGTGCAGGGCCCTGGGTTCCCGGAGGGCAGGCGCCAGCTCTCTGCAGAGACAGAGGGGAAAGAGGTCGGGGGTTGGCAACCCACACCCTATTTCTGCGGGGCAGACCACTGAGGGGTACAAATTCTTCCCTTAATCACAGTTAGAGATGTGATTAAGCTCCTGGCACAGGTAACTAGGCAGAACAGAGAATAGGCTCTGACCCCCAATCAATACAAGTCCTACTCTGATTCTGTCCGGCAGTTCAGGCTGGTCCCTCCCAATCCTCTGAGCCAGGGCCCTCCTAAGCCCCACCTTAGTCACAAGACCACGCCTCTTTTCCTTCTGTGAGCCTTGGTGACAACCAGCCCGACACTCCCTTTATCCCAAGGACACGCCCCTGCTAGTCTCCTAGACCCTAGCCCTCCAGTCTCCACCCTCAACCCACTCACCCATCGCTGAGGTCCTGATCAGGCAAGGCAGCTTCAGGGTGAGGGGAAGGTGGCCCAGACTCCAGCACTATGGTGCTGCCGGTGACATAAACGGACATGCTGGGATGCTCAATGAGGAGGTCCTCCAGGGGATTGCTCTGGAGGCGGGCAGGCCCAAGGCCGGGCCCCTCTGCAGTAAAACAGGCGGGAGGGGTAACAAACCAGCTCTCGTCCATCAAGGAGGGCGCGGGTGGAGGGCGGCCTGCAGGAGCAGGCGAGGCCCCGGGGTCGGGAGGAGCTGTATAGCTGTCTATAGGGTGTGGGAATGGGACGCCATGCAGAGGAAAGGGAGCAGCAGGGTGGGACACACATACACACGCACACACACACACACACATACGGGGACACAGGGGATGGGGAGAGAAAGGGCATCGTTAGTCAGAGCTGCAGCTCTATCCATCGTGCCCAGAGAGCACCTGAAGGCTTGGATCCTTAGCCCACTGCCCTAGGTGTCCCAGGTGGATGCCCCAAGAAATGCCAGGAGTCAGAGCTTTCAAGAGAAGGGTCTGTGTTCCCTCACCTCTGGGCTCTCTGATTCTACTTTACTTTGCCCGGTAGGCCTAGGGGGACTCCAACGTCCAAATAGCCCTCTTCCCCTTCCATATCGCAACGCCTCCTGTCCTCATTGTGCTCATAGACTAGGGAAACAGAGTGCTGGATCCTGACTCAAGCCTCACCCTGTAGGTCAATGATGAGCCAGCCATCCACTTCATCCTCCTCAGAGACAAAAGCCCCCGGACAATTGGAGTCTTCAGGAGGCGCAGGGGTGTTGAAGAAAAGGCTGGTGAGGCGCTGGAACATGGTCAGCGGGTGAAGCAACCTCAAGGGGGCGCCCTATGGCAGTTCAAAGACCTGGGAAGCATAGAAAGACATTAGAAGCACAGACTAAAGTCAGCCCTTCTCTTGGTAGCTGGAGACAAGGCTATAGCCCCTAGCTGCCAGAGCAGTGATAACAGAGAAGCTCTTGGGGTGTGTGCTTTTCTGCATTCAGTAGGTGTTCCTGTATGCACTCAGAAAAGTGTTTGGTCTTTGTATTCTCATCTGTCAAATGACCATCATAATACCCTAATAAGAGTTAAATGAGTGAAACACTTAATGACATGTTTAGAACAGTGCCTGAGCACACAGTAAACATTCAATAAGCTAATAAACTTGGTGTTATGACAGGGTGCTTTGGGGATATGGAAGAAGTGATATATATGACCAGGCTTTGCCAGGGTAAGTCTCTAGAGGAAGATACAGCCAACCTGGGCTTTGAGGAGTAAACAGGAATTTTCCATTAAGGGAAAAAAATTGTCCTTATTACCATTATCATAATTAACATTCCTGTGTCAGTAACATACAACACTATACTAAGTAACTTCGTCTATTTTACCTTATGTCCTCACAGTGTGTGAAAGGGCAAGTCTTTCTTAGGATGTAGGGGGTAGAGGCAAGAGGACAAGAGTTCAAAGGCATGATCACCCCATGTCTGTCATCCTAGCACTTAGCAGGTAGAGGCAGGGGGATCAGTGTCTAAGTCCTGCTTAGGCTACATAGCTAAAGGCCAGTCTGAACTACATGGGGCCCTACCTAAAAAAAATAGTTTCTGGATGTGTAAAATCCTCTCAAAGGGACTGAAAAGGAGTGGGAGGGAGAGAGACTATTTCTTCTGGTAAAGAGAGAAATAAAACAAGGCCCAGAGGGCTGGAGAGATGGCTCAGTGGTTAAGAGCACTGACTGCTTGCTCTTTCTGAGGTCCTGAGTTCAATTCCCAGGAACCACATGGTGGCTCACAACCTTCTGTGATGGGATTGGATGCCCTCTTCTGATATGTCTGAAGACAACAACAGTGTACTCACATACATAAGATTGGTCAATTAATTAATTAAATTTTTTAAAAAGGCCCAGAGAAGCCTGATAACTACCTAAAGTCTCACAGCTAGTAAAAGACACAGGTGTATTTGAGCCAAATAGCATCCATAATCGCTACAGTCTAGATCAGGCATTTTTAACTTGGTAAATAGGACTGTGTCTAGGTGTATTTTTTTTCTAGGAAAGCAAACAGTTCTACAATATTACCATGAGATTGGGCAACCCTCAGATGAGGAGGACCTGTACCTACAGGTCCACCCCACAACTCTAACTCCCCTTTACCCTAGACTCTTGTTCAAAGTCAGCATCCCTGGCCAAGAGAATCCTGGCCAGTGAGACTGCATGTCAGTGATAGACAGTGGAAGAAGGAAGCTGTCAGATCCAGGGAGTTAAACACAAGCCTTCAGACCCAAGCCTAAGCCCTGGACTAAGAAGTCTCCTGTTCTAGGAGTGGAGACATCAATTGGGAACATTAGTCTACCCAGCAAAGCTATAGCTTAGTGGTGGGGTGGCAATGCAGAATACATACAATCAGAAAAACCTCAACAGGTAATATCCAGAAATAGGATAATACACAGGAAACAGGGAGATCAGACACAGGCCCTGGTCCAGCCTATCCATTGAACGATGTAGATATCCTGGCACCACACTATTTTGCATGCATTTCCCAGGGTTCACACTGTGCGTCAGACCCTGCAATGAGCCTTTTCAACTGTTGACATATCAAGTAAGAAGCTCCCTGGAGGAGATCATACAGAAGTGAGTGACAGCCAGGAGAGATGGTAGCAAGCAGCCAGCTATGACTGCCCCCCCCCCCGACCACTAGGAGAGCCTCCTGGGTTTTCTTTCCTAGCCTGCTGGCTTCCTGGTTCTCAGATTCCTGGCTCTGCTCCAGGAAGAACCATTCCCTTAATACTACAGCAGCTGTGCCTAGAATAGCACTGGCAGCCTAAGCCAACGCTAGCCCAGGCCATTCTTGAGCGACCCCCAACCTGGGAAAGACTCCAGATCTACTTACTCGGAAAGTAAGAGACATCCTTCTGTCACTCTGGAAGCCGCCTCGGGTAATAGCATAAGCTCTGCAATCACTAGTGCCAGGGAAGGGTCTGGTTCTCCCAGCTGACAGCTTGGGATCTGATGGGAGGCCAACAGAGGGAACTCCCAACTCCCTCTCAACAACATCTGCCCTGGAGACACCTGGAGGCAGGCAACTAGTGACTCACCTTTCTGTGGTCAAAACAGCTGGGAGACGGCCATTTATTGGGTTTTGAAGTAGAAAGAAGGTAGAGGAGGTCAGGGCCTTGTAAGGGACCCAATTTTCAGAGTCCTCCTGGAAAAATGTCCAGGATCAAGACGACTGAAACAGCCCATCAAACTGGGGTTGGTGCTGAACCCAAGATAGGGTCCTCAGTAGATGGATGTATAGCTTGTAGCTTATACTTCAGCCGAGGAATCCGTCACTTAGTGAGTGTGATTCTAATTGGCTGAGATCTCTAAACTAGAGATCTAGTAAACTAGAGATCTAGTCTGAGTCTCAGTTTCCTCTTTCGTGAAGTGGGGTTTAAGATCCTCAATATTTGTAGGCTGAAAATGACATCAACTCAGGCTCTGCACACATGTCAGGGATTAGAAGGATGTTATTATGTTAGGGGGCGGAGCCTGAGGACAGAGGGGATCCGCTACCATCTGGTGCTGTCTCCAGGACCTGGAGTCTTTAGCCTCCATCTACCTACCACTCTTTCAACTTAAATCGAGCTTTGCCGTCCGACCCTCCCTCAGGTCGCAAGGAAAACACAGATGAGGGGCCTGACCCCAGTCCCTAGATTAGCCCAGGAAACCGCCGAGTCCTCTCGGGTCCCGCTTGTCTTTCAGCGTCTCTCAAACCTCGGCCGGCCCGGGCACGACATAGCTAGCGCCCACCGGGTCACCAGAGGACAAGCACCCAAGCAAGCCTGGAAGGCGGGGCTGGCCTTGGTGACGTCTCAATGTCATATGCAAATAAAGCAACGTCATGGCCTACCGGCTTGGGGCAACCAATAGGGAGCCAAGAACGCAGCTCGGGCTGCCGCCGGCGGAGACAGACAAAGAACGGGAGAGGGGGGCGCAGGGCGTGTCCTGGGGGTGCCCGGAGCCCCCAGCCCCGAGGTCGGGACTCACCTGGGGCCGCTGCAGCAACCGCTGCGCTGAGGTAGTTGTGCGGCCGGGCGTCCCCGGGTCGCCGGTGCTCACAACTGGAGCCGCATACCGGGGACGGGCCGAGAGACGGCGGGGCTCCCGAACGGACGCCCGGAGCTGCTGCGGCCGCTGCGCCCGGGCTCAGGGCACAAATCCGAACGCTTCAACAGCTGATTGTGACGTCACAAAGGGGCCCGCCCGCTCGCGTCAGCGGCCGTCGGGGCGGCGGCCAATCACAGGCGCCGAATGCTCTTTCCCCGCCCCTCCGCGGTTTGCCAGCGGGTGGCTGTAGCCCGGGAGCTGCTCTCGGAGCCTCTGTCTGAGTGGAGGTGACGGCCCGAATTCCCTGCCCCCAGTCACCCACAGACTTCACACTGAAAGCGACCCCCCCAATTCTTCCTCAAGAATCCCACCTCGCTGCTTTTTCTGCACACATCCCTGCTCCCTCACTTGCCCCAGAGCTCCGCACATCCCTTCGCCTGCATCTTAGGTGCAGGACACCCACCCCACCCACCCCCGCCGCGCTCCATCTGTAAGTCCCTTTTACCCTCCTCCTTGTCCTTTACCCCACTTCTCCACACTGCCCTTCTTGCCTGCTCTCCCTCCTCTGTCTTATCCCTACATGTTTTCTGTTTTCCCCGCTCCTTTTTACGGTGGGCTTGAGCGGACCTTGCCCCTTCCGCGGTTACAAAGGAGCACCTGCAAGTGTTAGAGAATTGGTGGGGCTGACGGGAAATCTGGCCAGCGTAGGACTTGGAAAGAAATTGCTCTAAGCTGAATAAACATTGACCTGGAGACAGCTCAGCTTAGAACGTTTACATACCTTATTTAGTCCACGTTGCTACCGGATCAGGTGGGGGGGGGGGCGGGGAGAGTGACAGACAGGGCAGGAATTGTTAGTACTGATTTACATGTGGAGAAACTGAGATTACATGTACCTGCCTTTCATCTCACCACTTGGTAGGTAGAAATAGGTTCAAGAGTTTGAAAGGCAGCTTGAGCTACAGGAGACTGCGAGGGAGGGGAGGGAAAGAAGGGGCACCTACTTACTATTGCTTCTTCTAGACTGCCAGCTGACACTGAACACTTACCATATGCCACGCGCTGTGCTGCCTTCTAATCTTCACAATAAACCCAAAAGGTAGGTAGCATCCTCCTTTTACAGTTAAAGAAACAGACCAGGAGAATCTAAGCAACTTTCCGAGGTAATTAAGCAATAGTCAATGGCAGAGCCAGGAGTTTAACTCACAGGTACTACTAGCCTTGACTCTGATCACCCCCTACACCAGAGGGGCTGAACTCCAGGGCTCTAAAGGGGAAACCTGGCTTCCAGTCCTGTGTCTCAACCGTGTGATTTCAAGTTAAATCCTTACTATTCTGGGCCTTCATTTATCTGTCGTGCTGCCATAGATATTCACATTTAGAGCTGACAGGGTTTTCCAGACCTGTCATTCTCCAAGACTCTGCCAAGTTCGTGCTTCAGGCCCCAGCTCTTGCAATGACCTGTGAAATACTTAGGGGATTTCCATGGCTAGAGCGTCTGGGTCTCTAGAACAGAGTTGGGAGATGAGGTTCAGAGAGTTGCCCATCTGGCCAGCAGGAGCTAGTTCAGAGCTTCATGCTCTCTCTGGTGATTTCAGGAACTCTGCCTCAGCCTGGTCAGAAAGCCATTAGGGAGGACTGAACCCTGCCAGGCAGAGGAGACAGCCAGAAAACAATACCCAGAGGCTTGAGGGGAGGTGATTAGCACAGTGTTCCTTACACTAGGGTTCCCAGGGTGCTCTCCTTTGTGCAAACCTGAGCCTCTGCCTAGCACAGCCACTTCCCACTAATCCCAGACCCTCCCTTGACCTCCTTGCTGACAAACTAATCCCTAACGTGTCCCTCCTGTTCCACCCCTTGTTTGCTCTAAAACCATATGTCCTCACAAAGCCCCACAATCCCAACAACTATTGATGGCTCTTCCCAAGCCAGGCCGGCCTCTCGCCAGCAGCTCCTCCTTTCCTCCTGGTTTCCCCTGTGCTAGTGAATCTCCTTTGTCTTTTCAAAACTCGATCACCCCCATGAGTTTGCTTAAGCTCTCTCTGTCCAGGTTGCCTTCTCCAAGCCTTTCTAACATTCCTTCCTGTCTTCAAAATTAGACTAGTATTTCCCAGGGGAGGCCACTCTTGTCCTACCCATGTGTCAGTGATGACTTTGATGGACAGTCTCATTTGTTTGTTCAATAAATGGAAGTCGCTGAGTATGTTACTTGCACTTGTAGTCCTAGCTGCCCAGTGTCTGGGAACAGCCTGGGCTACACAGTGAGTCAGAACACACATGCTCTGTGAATATGTTTGTGTGTGTGTGTGTGTGTGTGTGTGTGTGTGTGTGTGTGTGTGTGACAGTTTCACCATGTAACTGGCTGGCCTGGAACTTGCTATGTAGATCAGGCTAGCCTGGTCTCACAGCTAACCACCTTCCTCTGCCTCTCAAGTATTGGGATTAAAGATGTGCTACCATACTCAGAGAGACCAAATTAAAATAAATCATCTGACTGGATGGGCTGGAGAGAAGGCTCAGCAGTTAAGAGCACTGGCTATTCTTCCAGGGACCTGGAGTTCAATTTCCAGTACCCACATGACTTTCTAAATTGGGGTCCAATACCCTCTTCTGGTATGCAGACAGACACGCAGACAAGTCACCCAGACACATTCAATAAAGTTTTAAAGATTGGCTGGAGAGCTGGCTCAGCAGTTAAGAGTACTGAGTAGTCTTCCAGGAGACCCACATTTGACTCCCAGCATCCGCATGGCAGCCTACAACCATTTAACTCCCAGGGAAGCTGATGACTTTTTTCCTGATCTCTCTGGACACCAGGCATGCATGTGGTGCACATGCATGCATATATGCAAGCAAACCATCTATACACTTAAAAATAACTAAAAAATACTTTTATATACCTCATTCAAAACATTTTTTAAAAAAAATCTGAAGCTGGGCAGTGGTGGTATCTTAACAAGTGAATGATTGACATCCCAAGGATAGGGTTTTTGTCCACATATTTTCCCAATCAGGCTATATGTCATATTTGACATATAGGGGATTTTAATCAAAGACTTAGTCATTGTAGCCTAAAACCCACAGACAGTGTCTGGCATAGGAGTCTCCCCATGGACCCTCTATCTTGGTAGAAGCACAAAGTTCTGGTTCCCCGTCTAGAGACTAGGGCTCTTGGCATACCCTCTGGTCCCCTAATTGACCTGGATTCTGTTCCCAATATTGGCTGTACCCAATGTTCAAGCTGCTAAGCCAAATTCCAGTCTACTTGGGAACTCTAGCCTGGGTCTGGCAGCTATCGAAAGGGGCCAGGGGCTTGGGCTTTAGTGGTATAGTAGAAGACCCAATGCATGATTCCCAAGCTTTAATCCCCAGTACTGCCAAAATAAACATGTAAATTAAAAGGAGCTGAAGAGAGGCCTGGAGAAAACACTGACTGGTTTTCCAGAGGTCCTGAGTTCAATTCTCAGCAACCACATGGTGGCTCACAGCCATCTGCAATGGGATCCAAGGCCCTCTTCTGGTGTGTCTGAAGATAGTGACAGTGTACTCACATATTTAATTTATATTAAACAATTCTTTTTTAAAAAGGCGGGGAGCTGAAGAGATGGTGTATTGATGGAAAGCACTTGGAAGGGGGAGAGCTGAAGAGATTGGTTGAAAGCACTTGTTCCTTTTTCAAAGGACCCAAGTTTGGTTCCTAGCACCCACTCAGTGACCCAGAACCATGTGTAACTCCAGCTTCAGGGTATATGACGCCCCCTCTTGACCTCCATTGGCATCAGGCATACATGTTGGTATGCAGACATACTTGCAGACAAAACACCTATTCTTGCAAAATAAATCTCAAAAAACATATCATGCTATGAGCTTTCCCTGAAATTTCATATCCAATCAGACATGGATGTATATGAAACTATCTTGAACAAGTGTCACAAATGTGTAGATGGGTTTACACCCTTGGGACAAGCAGCTGCTCGTGTCTGTCTAACCTAACTCATTCCTACTCATCCCTGAGTAGGAGCACCTGCCCAGCTTTATGGGCATTAGGACTAGAGGTCAAGAGGCCACCCATGTGTTCATGTATAGGCCTTGGGTTTGCACTTAACCATGCCCTGAGGACTCTGAACTGAATTGGGGCCTCTAAAGGGTTGAGATGTGTCAGCCTGGGTGTGTCCCCTCATGGGACCTTAGATGTACAAAGCAGGTCTGAGCCTGTCTGTGATGAGAACGTGCTGGCCGCTCCCCACCTCTCTTTCCCCCTAACCCTTGCTTTAAGATAGTCACAGAGACAGAGCGAGGAAACTCTCAAATGTAGATATTTATTTATCTATTTTTTGGCAATATGGGGAATTGAACCCAGGACCTCCTGCATGCTAGGCAGGGACTTTATCATTGAACCATGTCCTCTCTTTTCCTTTTTTCTTTTTCAGCATCTTCCAGAGCTGCCCGGGTTGGCCTTGGACTCACTCTCTAGCCTAGGCATTCCTTCAGTCTACAATCCTCCTGCCTCAGTACCAAGAGGCCGAGATTACAGGCCTGCACCATAAACCTGGCCAGTAATATATTCTATTTTTCTGTTGATGCTAAGACCGAGAGGTAGGAAATATATTTCCAAGTGCAGTCATTCAGGCCCTTATCTACATCAGCTCTAAGCAGTGACTGTTTCTCCTTTAGGAAGAGACCTAGAACGTTAGTGTGTTTTCTGTTTGTTTATGGGGGGCATCTGTGCCACAATAAGGTGGAGGACTCAGAGACAGTGTGGTGGGGTTGCTTCTGTCCTTCCACTTTTAAATGAGTTTTAGGGATTGAACTCAGGGTTGCCAGACCCGAGTGTGAAAAGCGCTTTTTTGTCTATTGCTGTGGTAAAGCACCATGATCAAGACAACTTACAGATGGAAGGGTTTACAGCATGGCAGCAGGAAGGTGCTGGAGCAGAAGCTGGGTGCTTACATTTCAGCACCGGGCAGAAGGAGCTAAGTAAGAGTAGCTCTGACTTTTGAAACCTTAAAGCCTTGTGGAGTACTTACTACGTCAAGGTCACGCCTCCTAATCCCTCCCAAACAGTTCTACCAATTGGGGACCAAGTATTCAAATATGTGAGCCTATGGGGCCTATGCTCACTCAAACCACCGTGCCCAGTGAGCCATCTTCATACCCCATCCCCGTTTTCCTTTCTTTCTTTCTTTCTTCTTTTTTTTTTCTTTTTTCTTTTTTTCTCGAAAATAGAGTTTTTCTGTGTAGCCCTGGCCATCCTGGAACTCACTCTGTCGACCAGGCTGTCCTCCGACTCAAGAAATTTGCCTGCCTTAGGCCTCCCAAGATCTAGGATTAAAGCCTGTGCCACAGCCACCACTGCCACCGCCACCGCAGCCTGGTACCCTCATCGTTTCCTTTAAGACAGGTCTCTCTCTAGCCTAGGCTGGCTTCTCCATTGCCACACTGGGTTTGGAATGTAGCACAGTGGTAGAATGTTTGCCTTCTGGGTTACACAAGAACCTGTCTGCCAACCCCCAAAAGCCAGTGCTTAGGAGGTGGGAGAAACTGAGACAACCAGGTGTGTGTCGGGAGAGGTGGGGGAGTGAATATTATCTTTACATTCAGACATCTCTTGAGTTGAACACGAAAGGTGAGGCCCCTGTGGTGGCATACACCTGTATTTCCAGCATTTGGGAGAGGGATCTGGCAGAAGGATCTGTAATTTAAGGTCATTCTGGGCCACATAGTGTATTTGAACCCAGCCTGTGCTTTATGAGACACCTGCCTCTAAATAAATAAATAGGCTACCACGTGATTCAAAAATCTCAAAGAACAAAGGGGGCAGGATTCTTTCCCACCTCTGCCGCCAGAACTTTACAGTGGACTCCCACTTGCCAGAGGAGTCTGCCCTTACCAGCCTTTTGAGTGACATGGCAGAATATCTTCTGCATAAAACACCTTTAATCCCAGCACTTGAAGGCCTAGGCTGATGGATCCCCCAGTGTGAGGCCAGTCTGGTCTACAGAGGGAGTTCCAGGACAGCCAGAACTACATAAAGAAACCTCTCCAAAAAAAAAAAAGAAAGAAAGAAAGAAAGAAAAGGAAAGGAAAGAAAGGAAAGGAAAGAAAGAAAGAAAAGGAAAGAAAGAAGAAAGACAATGATCTCTCCCTTTAAAACACCCACACACGGGGGCTGGTGAGATGGCTCAGCAGGTAAGAACACCCGACTGCTCTTCCGAAGGTCCTGAGTTCAAATCCCAGCAACCACATGGTGGCTCACAACCATCTGTAATGAGATCTGACTCCCTCTTCTGGAGTGTCTGAAGACAGCTACAGTGTACTTACATATAATAAATAAATAAATCTTAAAAAAAAAAAAAAAAACCCACACACATTCTGATGCTTCTTTTTAAGGTTTATTTGTATTTGCATTTGCATGTGTGTCTGGTGTCCATCGAGGTCTGTTGGATCCCTTGGAGCTGGATTATAGACAGTTGTAAATCACCTGTTATGGGTGGTGAGAACTGAACTCAGGGCTTCGAGAAAAACAGAATGGACTCTTGGCTGCTGATCCATTTCTCCAGCCCCATGAAGTTTGTTGTTGTTGTTGTTTTGTTTTTAAAGACAGGGTTTTTAAGCTGTCTTGGTTGCTCTTGAACTTTCAAGACTCTTCAGTTTCCTGAGTGGCTAGGATTACAGTCTAGTGCCACCACTCCAGGTCTGCTTTGAATTTCCTCTCCTCTCCTCTCCTCTCTCCTCTCTCCTCCTCTCTCCTCCTCTCTCCTCCTCTCTCCTCCTCTCTCCTCCTCTCTCCTCTCCTCTCCTCTCTCCTCCTCTCTCCTCCTCTCTCCTCCTCTCTCCTCTCCTCTCCCCTCCTCTCCTCTCTCCTCCTCCCCTCCCCTCCCCTCTCCTCTCCTCTCCTCTCCTCCCCTCTCCTCTTCTTTAAACTCAGCAATACCAGGGCTGAAGAGATTAAGAACGCGGGATCCTCTTCCTGAGGACATGGGTTCAGTTCCTAGCACCTACATAGTGGCTGTAACACCAGTTTCAGGGAGTCTAATGCCCTCTTTTGGCCTTTGTGAGCACCAGGTACACATACATGTGTTCCACAGACATGTGCAGGTAAAACATCCATATGCATAAAATAAAAGTAAATAAGTTTAGTAATATAACGGATACCAGTCCCTAATTATGCATATAGGCCTCATTCTTTATGTAGCTTTGTGACATTTCACTGTGGCATAGTGTTGGCAGATTAATGTCTTTCCATCTGCCCCTGCAGGTAAACATTTAGTTTGTTCTCAGCAATTTGCTCTGTAAACAGCTGGTCTTGAAGGTGGCATTGAAGGTACTGGGCCTAATGTGTGTGGAACCCTGGGACACTTATTTGTTTTGTTTTGTTTCTAAGATAGACTCTATTATGTGGCCCTGGGTGTACTGGAACTTACTAAGTAGATCAGGCTGACCTTGAACTCACAGAGATCCACCTGCCTCTGCCTCTGCCTCTGCCTCTGCCTCTGCCTCTGCNCTGCCTCTGCCTCTGCCTCTGCCTCTGCCTCTGCCTCTGCCTCTGCCTCTGCCTCTGCCTCTGCCTCTGCCTCTGCCTCTGCCTCTGCCTCTTTAGGCATTAAAGGTATGCATCACATCAGTCCCTGTAAGCTTGATCTAGTTTGAGGCTGGCCTTGAGCTCATGGCAACCCTCCTGCCTAACCATTCTGAGTGATGGTGTTACAGGCATCTGGGTTGAGGGAGTGTTCGGCAGTATCTTTGCAAGGCTGTATTCTGTGTTTTAGGTCCATCTCACCAGATTACCTCCCCTTGTTTGCAGTTACCCTTTCTATTCAAGCCCAGCTTGAGCCATTTCCCACAGCCTGCTTTCCGAGGCTCTCAGAACCTCTTCTACCCCATGCAAGCCTCCTGGTCTGATTCTCTTGATTCCATCTAAAAGGCTACCACCAGGAGCTTTGGAGAGAAAAAGCCAGGGAGGCAGGTTCTGAATACTGTGCAAATATTGACTGGTCGATCTTGGACCTTGCTTAGTGTCTGCCAGTTTGTCTGGTTCTCTGAATTGCGCCGTCTCTTCCCACTAGAGGAACTAAGTCTAATTTAAATTCATAGAGGCTGGCTTTAACCCATGAGAGTTTATTAATTTTACTTATGTCTATGAGTGTTTTGCTTGAATATCTGTGTACCATGTGTGTGCTTGGTGCCTATGGAATTCACGAGATTTACTCAAGTGTTGTGAACTCTATGTAGATACTGGGGACAGGACCTGGGGTCTTTTTAAGAGCAAAAAAAGTCCTCTTCATTGTTGAATCATCTCTCCAGCTCCATTCTGTGAACCTATATTTGGAGGAATAGCCTAAAAACCTGAAAGCGCATGAGAAAGTTATTTAGAAATTATCTGATTCCTTCTGTTTGCATGGGAAGACTGAAGCATGGCCGAGGGGGACAGGGTTCCGGCCTTCAGTGTGTACCTTTCAACCATCTCCTCCTAGAGCTCAAACTCAGTCAACCTTTATGCTCTCAATATCTAGCCCCTAAAGCTAACAGAACTGTGGTGTATTTGTGCAACAGACTCCTACTCAGCCAAAAAAAAAAAAAAAAAAGGGGGGGGAGAGGGGGAAGCCCCTTCTAATGCCTGCCACAAACCTAGATGCATTAAAAAAAATGCTGAGTAGAAGCCAGACACAAAAATGAATATTGCACAACTGCATTTTTATGAAATTCTAGAGCAGACAAGTTATATCCACAGACAGGCAGCAGATCCCTAGTTGTCTAAAGGTGGGCAGAAGGTGATGGTGTGGGGAGTGAAGACCACTCACAGTGATGCCTGCGGACATATGTCCACATGTATGCATGTGTACCCACACATGTGTGTAACCACTCATATACCTACACCCACACACACCCAAACACCTGATGTAATATCCCATCGTAGCATCCCAATAACCCTATGTAGAAGCAGATTGGGAAACTGAGGCAGGAGGTTTATCTAAGGTTTGGCAGCTGCTGAGTGACAAGAGCCTGGGCTATGACTCTACCCATCCAGCTCCAGGGTCCACCATCTTAGGCACTATGCCTTGTTGCCTAGCAGTCTGACTTAATAATAATAAAGTCTTGTTTGCCTCTAAGTACCTTCTTCTCTGGTAGCAGTAAGTCCAGTGTTGCATCTTCCTTAGTAAGCCATCGCCCTGTTTAGACGCCTCCTACAACACTAGCTAAAAGACCGGTGTGCTGACTCCCTGTTCATCGAGCCCAGTGGGGTTTTCAGAGGCCTTCACTGCATGGGCTCAGACAGAAGCATACACTGGGGGTGAAGCAGAGGGCAGAGTGGCTGGAAGAACAAAGGAGCGAGACCAAATGTCCCATTTTTTTTTTTTCCTGGCCTGGCTCTTCCCAGCCTCCTGGACCTCTGGAAATACGACCCCTATAATCAGTTGGCTCTGGTCCTCAGCCCAGAACACTGGTAACGGGAAGCCAAGTGGGTGAGAGGTGATAGGAGAAACTGCTTGGAATGATGTCCGGTATAACCCAGGTGCCTATCTCTAAGTCCAGTGTCCTTGGAAAGGCTGGTGGAACAAAGAGAACATGAATCCTTCATAAAGGAGAGCTGGCTTCATTTCGTTAACACCTGAACTCTACGTTATTGATTAAAATAGATTTTAAACAGTATAACAGTCTACTCATGTATATTGTATATTTATATACTCATATAAAATTATATATTGTATAATTTTAAAAGCATAAATAAAAATTTCAACCAATGTAGAGTCAAGGTCACTTCTTTCCTTTTAAGAGATTTTTATTTTTAATTGTGTATGTGTGTCTGTACACACAAGTCCAGTAGAGGACATTGGATTCCCCTGTAGCTGAAGTCAGGGATAGTTATGGGCTGCCAGATGTAGGCTTGCTGAGACCCAAACACAGGTCCTCCTCAGGGGCAATAAATACTCTTAATTAATTACAGTATCATCTTTCCAGTCCCCGATCTTGAGCTACACAGCCATAGAAGACCTTAAACTTTTGATCTTGTTTCCCCTTCTGAGTGCTGGGATCCGAGGCCTGTGACATCACGCACATTATATTTAGAACTAAGGATGTGGCCCAGGGTTTCATGCATTCTTGGTAAGCATTTTACCAACTGAGCCATATCGCCAAGTCCCCAGGTGTGTCGTTTGTTTGTTTTGATTTGCTTTGGGTTTTCAAGGCAGATTTTTCTCTATGGAGACCTGGTCATCCTGTTCTGTAGACCTGCCTCTGCCTCCTAAGTGCTGGAATTAAAAGTGTGCATCACCACTGCATGGTCCCCATGCATTATTTTTTTGTACAAATAGAAACATTGCTCTATACACTTTATTTTGCACTGTATCTTGAAGACTGTTCATTAACAATGTACAGAGCAACTCCACTTTATTTCACATAGGTGTAATATCCAATGGGAAGGAAGGTTACTTCCAATCATTTATCAAAACCACTGTAATTCATATTTATCCACATAATTTGACTTTTTAAAAAAATGTCTCGTTACGTAGACTAGGCTGGCCTCAAACTCCCAGAGATCCACCTGCCTCTGCTCCCCAAGAGCTGAGATTAAAGTCATGTGTTGCCATGCCAATCTTGCATATTTATTTTAAGATATCGTCAATCAGGTCTAAGCAGTTGAAGTAATTTTTAAAAATTTAATTGGCATTTAAAAATGAAGGCCAGCCAGATGTGGTGGCTCAGGCCTGTTGTCGTAGCACTTGAGAAGTGATGGCAGGAGAACCATTCAAGGTTTGAAGTCAGGCCTCAAAAAAAAAAAAAAAAAAAAAAATCAAAACTAGGGCCAGTGAAATGGTTCAGCAGGTGAAAGTGACTGCCGCCATGCCTGGCCACCTGAATTCAATCCCCAGGAGGAGGGTCTGAGAGACTGAGGATTCCCTGGTGGGAGGAGAAGAGAGACATCACCAACACTCCAGGCCGACTTCCCCATGAGCTCCCATCACTAGAGATAACCAGGTGGTGGTCATGTCTAGACACACACAACGACTATGCATTAAAAAGATAAAAAATTGAAATGCAAATATTACAGATGTAACTACACAGCTTCCATGATGTACTGCTTTATACTGTTCATACTGCCTAGAAGTTGTACCATGTGGATACACAAACTCTGCCTTATTAAAGCAGACCCTGCCCCCCAAAAAGGTAAAAACGAATTCTGTTTCCTTTTTCTTTTAAGATTTATTTAAGCATATGAGTACACTGTTGCTGTCTTCAGACACACTAGGAAAGGGCATCAAATCCCATTACAGATGGTTGTGAGCCACCATGTGGTTGCTGGGAATTGAACTCGGGTCCTCTGAAAGAGCAGTTAGTGCTCTTAACTACTGAGCCATCCCTCCAGCCCCCAGAATTCTGTTTCATAATGGAAAACCATTTCCTTAGTCACTTGTTGAACATTTGGGTTTTCCCTAACTTGCCCCGACAAACAATGCCACAGGGACCCTGTTTAGAATAGAGCCAGAGATAGGACTGAAGAGGTAGAGCACAGAGCACACAAATGCACTAAATCCTGGGTCCAACCTCCAGCACTGCATAAAAATAGACATGGTGACAAATTCCTGTGACCCCAGCATTCAGAAGCTGGAGGCAGAATAATCAGAAGTTCAAAGTCACCTTTAGCTGTATAGCTAGTTTGAACTCAGAGAAAACCTGTCTCAAAACAAAATATAGAATGAGAGGTATCTCTTTAGACCTATAAAATCGGTTGGTATAGACATTTTGAATGTAACCATGCCAGTTGTCTCAGGGTTACACCCAGACTTGGCCCATGTGCTTCCTCCTGAGCCAAAGCTCAGTTGTTCCTTGACGATTTCCCTTCTGCTGAACCTAGGTGTGGGACACCTAGGTAGGAAAAGATGCTCATGGAGGAGGAGTAGGCCAGCCCTCGATGACCATGAGTCCCTGTCACTAGAGCTATCCAAGTGGAAGCTCAATATCAATATTTACTCTGTCCCAGGTCCTGGGTTGGTGTCCCCAGAGATGAGTCAGCTGAGTCCCTGCCCTCCCAGAGCCTGATACTCACTGAGAAAAAGTAAACAGATTGTTAATGATGCACAGTTCACTCAGCGCTGAGCTGGACTTCCTTTTCTGACAATATCTGGAACTCCTTGCTACGTCGTAGCCCACGGAAATGCAGAAACAAAAACAAAAGATTTTGTTGAACACACAACTGACCCCTTAACAAACAACTTTGGCTTTTAACAGACATTTGGACTTAGGAACTGTTAGGGGTTGGAGCTGAAGCCCCAGATACATCTGGGAATTTTAAGGCCCAAGATGAGCCTGACTGGTTCATCTGGCTCTTGGCAGAACGCCCTGTAGCTGCATCAGAACACCAGAAGGCTTGTCAGACAGGAAAAGCCTTCTCCCCAGGGCCTCCCAGGGTCCCCTGGGAGGCTGGCAAGAGATGGTTCTGTGGCTTCTCGGGATCTAATGAGGTGCAGTGTTTTGTTTTGTTTTTGTTTTGTAGATGTGTGTGTGTGTGTGTGTGTGTATTGGAACTGGAGTTACAGACAGTTGTGAGAGTCCTGACAGGTGCTGGAAACCAAAGTCTGGTCCTCTGGAGAAACAGGATGTTACCTCTCCAGCCCCAGGCACAGGGGTTTCTGCCCATCCTATTTAGGGTGTAGTTGAGAATATGCAACTTTGCTGCCTCTTATGAGTTGGCTCCCGGGCTGAAGAGAAGGCTCAGCGGTTAAGAGCACTGACTGCTCTTCCAGAGGTCCTGAGTTCAATTCCCAACAACCACACCATGGCTCACAGCCATCTGTCATGAGATCCGATGGCCTCTTCTAGTGTGCATGAAGAGAGCAACAGTGTACTCAGATACATAAATAAATGAATATTAAAAAAAAAAAAAAAA
>NC_034592.1:137707426-137738109 GCF_900095145.1 Mus pahari | reverse complement strand
AACAGCGTGCCCACAGCTAACAGCATACCCACAGCTAACTGGAATTACTTAACTCTTCGGGCCTCAGAATGATCCTCTTGGTGTATAGGACAGAGAATAAGGAGCTTCCTTGCGAGCTGGAGAGATGGCTCAGTGGTTAAAAGCACTGACTGTACCTCCAGAGGTCCTGAGTTCAATTCCCGACACCTACATGGTGGCTCATGACAATCTGTAATGCTGTAATAGGATCCAGTGATGCCTTCTTCTGGTGTATCTGAAGAGAACAATGGTATACTCATATACATAAAATAAGTAAATTTTTTTTTTTAAGGAGCTTGTTCACAAGCTGTTTAAATCCACAGGTGGCTCGCTGTATCTTAGTAGAGCTGTTCAGCCTTTGGCCTTGTCTTACAGGCAGGGATTAGCCTGCCAAGAGGTTTACAGCTGCTCTTGGGGTTGGATGTCTTCTAAACTCAAACCCAAAGGAAAAGATGAGATTCATTTCCCCAAATGGCTCATCCAAAATCTCAGAATTGAGTTTTGAATGCCCCGTGGGTTACATGCGCATTCCCCAACCAGTCATAATGGTGGGGTCTTAGCATGTATTTGTTAGTTTAAATCATTTAGGCCCTATTCCTGGAATGAGAACTGAGGAATTTAAGGTTTTGCTAGGAAAAGAAAGCAGGGGTAGAGGGGACAAGAATATTGGGGGGGGGGGGTGTAGATACCAGGAAGAACAAACCAAGACTACGAATATGTTCCCCCTTTCCCAAGCAGAGAAGAGGGTGTGTATTTGGGGCAAGGAGCCTGGGTTCACAGCCATGGAGAGTGTGGGCTCCTAGGGAGGGAAGGAGGATCCAATAGAGGAGGCTTGAGAAGAGAAGCAGAGCTCCAGCTTTGGGCTTTAGGCGTAGTGTGACATCTTAGTATTGTTTTCCTAACAGGATGACTTTGGTAACTGTGGGCCCGTGTGGGCTCAGAGTAGGAAGGAAACCTGTAGAGCCGTGGCCACACCGGTCTCTGAGATCTGTCTTGAGGAATTACATAAGCCTGTAAGTTCAGATCTTCGTTTCTTCTTCTTCTGGGGGGGAGGGATGCAGGGATGGAGACTTACAATAATTGGGTGAAGGATTGAGGGGGGAACTAGTTGTAAGCTTTCTAGTGAGCCTCATCAGAGGCCCTGGTCCAGAAAATGGAGGCTGCTCGTCTAGGAGGCTTATGGTGGAACCCTGGTGTCTAGGCCTAATGTCACCACTGATCTGCTGTTAGTCCCTGAACCTAGCACTGACGTTCCCTGGCCTCTAGTTTCCCAGTCTGCACACAACACTAGGTCAGGCCTTCCTCTTTCTTCAGTCTCTGGGATCCGTTTGATTCTCTTTCCTTCACGTGGTGCTACTGCCCACAGCCCCTCCCCCACCGTTGTTTGTTTATTTTCAAAGTAGTAAAGTTCATTGATTCCTGGTGGAAAAAAATCATACTCACTATAGATCACACTAAGATTTCCTTCATAGCTCCCTAACTTCTGCTGTGATATGCTTGACCTTGTGTGGCCCGACCTTATGTAGCAATTCTCCTGCCTCCAGAGCATCTGGGACAATAAATAGCTTGTTATGATTGTTTCTTTGGAAAGCCTATGTGTGGGTTGGTTTCTCTGCATCATTCAAGGAGTTGTCAATTTTTGTTGTTGTTTGAGGCAGGGTCTATATGTGTAGTCTGGAATGGCTTTAAAACCCTGATGCTCCCCAGCGTGAGCCACCACGCTGCCAGGGATTGGTTGTTAACTTGCCAAAGCTTCTTTTGCTGTTAGCAACGTCGTCTCTTTGTACATTTTGATTTAGCTTCTGAAACTTCTGGCTAGGTCCTATTGCTTCCGAAGTGTAGAGTACATGTATAGTTTATGTGGGTTTTAGACCTCATTTGTATCTTGGTCTTTAAAAAAAAAAATTTATTTATTTTATGTATATGAGTACATTGTAGCTGTACATGAAGGTTGTGAGCCTTCATGTGGTTGTTGGGAACTGAAATTTTAGAACCGCTGTTCACTCTGGACGGCTTGCTCTGGCCCAAAGATTTATTTATTATTATACATAAGTATACTGTAGCTGACTTCAGACACATCAGAAGAGGGCATCAGATCTCATTACGGGTGATTGTGAGCCACCATGTAGTTGCCAGGATTTGAACTCAGAACCTCTGGAAGAGCAGTCAGTGCTCTTACCTGCTGAGCCATCTTGCTAGCCCTGTATCTTGGTCTTATTTTCCTAATACAGTCGTCAGTGGTTGGAACGTCATGGACACCCACCTTCTCTTCTTATTGTTGTGTCATTCACATTGGTGGCTGGTTGTCAGGCAGTTGGAAAGATAGTTTCTAGTTGTGTTTAAAGTGGTTATACAGGGGCTGGAGTGAAGTCTCTTCAGTTAAGAGCCATGGCTGCTATTCCAGAGTAGCCAGGTTCCATCCCCAGCATCCATTGAACAGCTCATAAGTCTCTGTAACCGCAGTTCCAGGGTATCTGAGTTTGAAATAGCTAAGACTACATGAGACCTTGCCTGAAAAATAAATCTAATTTGTGATTTTTTTTTAACTGTATTTGAAAACCTTTTGTGGATTTCCTGCTCTTTCAGAGATAAGAATTCAGCTTAGCATCATGGTCTTCAAAGGGCACTTGATTTTTTTTTTTTAAGATTTATTTATTTATTTATTATATGTAAGTACACTGTAGCTGTCTTCAGATCTTGTTACGGATGGTTATAAGCCACCATGTGGTTGCTGGGATTTGAACTCCAGACCTTCGGAAGAGCAGTCGGGTGCTCTTACCCACTGAGCCATCTCACCAGCCCAGGGCACCTGATTCTTACCCCTTCTCCCGTTTCTCTTCTGGCTCCCATCACTCGAGTCACATTGGCCTCTCTGGTTGCAAACTCAGTGACTCTAGTCCTCTCACACCGCTGCCAACTCTTCACACCAGTGATTCCTCAACCTTTAGACCTCAGATGAGCCATCGCTTCCTTGCCCAGCCGGTCTCTACAACAGTTCTTTCACCCTTCATTATCCCTGTTCTTGTGTCTGACCAGCAAAGTTTAATCACTAACCCTAATCATTTTGTCTGCTTACATTAATTTAGTATGATTCCCTGGTAGACTCCAATACAGGAAGGACTGTGTCTCTCTTTCATACCACCATCATTAGTGTTTGCCCAACCCCAATGGAGCATAACACATCAATGAACTGGCTCCACCCAACCGCTTTCAGAGCATGCTGCTCTAGGGCAATGATGGTAAATTCCTCACAGATTCTCTTCTCTTGCTGCCACTTACCCAGTCGAGAGGCAGGTATCAAAGCTGACCGTAATCGATACCATCATCCTCTTTCTGAGCTCAATGCCTCCGGAGTGAGGTATACAAGGTCATTAACTCTATCTGATTCAAGTTTCCTTGTTCTAGCGATGGAAGGGTTGGCCATCTAGATAGTTCTGCTAACCAGGGCCAGCAATGTGACTTTTCTGTGTCTGGCTCCTCAGTCTACTCTTTAATAGTGTGTATTCCCAAATAGCATTCTAATGATTTCTTTTGTGTTGAAGATGAACAGAACGGATTTGCAGTTTGGAATCCACAGACTGTATTAGGTGTGTCCTATCTCCAACATGCTTAGCACAGTGTCGAGTGGTGACAGGTGTTCAGTAAATGGAAAGTAAAAACCGACCCAGGCATGTGGCTTTAATGCTATGGCCTTGGTATTTCAGAGCCTCAATTTCTTGCTCACCAGGTGGCTCACCCATCAACTGGGATGTTTGGTTTCTCAGGAGAGGAATCACCTTGCTTATGACTTCCTTTCTATTAAATACCCTTCCTTTTCAGCTCCAACTACAAAACAACCCAACCTACCCCAACCCAACCCAAATTCCTCTCATTGATATTTTATGCTTCACTGGGGCAGAGCAATTAGCCAGAATATTTAGAGCTTACATAAACATCCTGGTTGTGCCACCTGCCATGTGACTTTGGGCAAATTACCAAGTCTCTTTATGCCTCAGTTTCCTTATTGCTGATGGGGACACAAAGGCAGCTATAAGAATGCATATACATACAGAATATGGCACATAATAAGCACTATTGGCTAACTTATTCTTCTTTTTTCACCCTTTTGTTACGTAGACTACTGGATGTGTATGCCTTTCAACATAATGTTTTTCAAGGTATGGAGTCTGAGTCTGAAATATCAGAATTTCCTGGAGAAATAAGGAGTGCAGCTTACTGTAGTGAATCACAGTTTTTAGGGTAGCCTGGAGGAGTTTACATTTAAAAAATACATTCTTGAGCCAGTGGGAAGGCTCAGCAGATATGGGCCTGATGCCAAACCTGACCATGAGTTCAATGCCTGGGACCCAGATGTCAGAGGAAAGTTCAGTGGTTTTCAGTTTCTTCACAGACCAGTGTAACCATCCCTACAATCTGATTTTAGAACATTTCATAAGGAAGTCGTACTACCTTACCTGGTAGTACAGGTCTGTAATCCCAGCTTCTGGGAAGACTAAGACAGGACGATTGAGAGTTTCAGGCCAGCCTGGGAGACTTGTCTCAAGATACAAAACTAACTGTCATGGTGGCACATGGCTGAAATCTCACTCAGGAAGCTGAAGCAGGAAGATTGCTGCAAGTTCTAGGCTAGTTGGGGTTACAGCTTGAGTATCTAGTCATCAGAGCATCAGAGGTGCACAGCAAGATGCTGCTTTTAAACACACACACACACACACACACACACACACACACACAGAGAGAGAGAGAGAGAGAGAGAGAGAGAGAGAGAGAGGAGAGAGATTGTTCAAGGGGACTAGAAATATGAACAAGTTGATAGCTGTACTTAGCATGCAGAAAGGCCTGGCTTTGACCTGAGCACATTGTAAATTGGGTGTGGTAGCTCACACCTTTACTTCCAGCACTTCAGTGGCCTAGGCAGAAGGATATGAACTAACCAGTAACCCCAGAGCTTGTGTCTCTAGCTGCATATGTAGCAGAAGATGGTCTAGTCAGCCATCATTGGGAAGAGAGGCCCCTTGGTCTTGCAAACTTTGTATGCCTCATACAGGGGAAACCAGGGCCAATAAGGGGGAGTGGGTGGGTAGGGGAGTGGGGGGAGAGGGTATAGGGGACTTTGGGGATAGCATTTAAAATGTAAATGAAGTAAATGCCTAATAAAAATTGGAAAAAATAAACATATATCAAAAAAGAAAAAAAAGTTTAAGCCATTTTGGCTGAATACTGAGTCTGAGGCCTAAAAGAAGAGGGAGGAGAAGGAGGGAGAGAGGGGGCAGGGAAAGAGAGGGAGGAGGGCAAGAAGGAGGAAGAAGAGGTGGAAGGGGAAGAACTGGAGAGAGAGGAAGAAGAGCGAAGAAGAAAGAAGAAGAAGAAGAATGTGTGCATAAGCTCAGTGGTAGAGTACTTGCTCAACATGAGAAAGACTGTAGATTTAATCCCCAGTACCACCTGAAGAAAGTGTACTCTTTCCTACCCTCTTAGCTGTCCTTAGCCCTAAACTTTTTGTTGTAGATTTGCCTATTCTGAACATGTTGTATAAATGGAACTATGTAATAAATGGTTTTGTGGTTTGGTTTACTTCATTTAGCAAATATTTTCATGGCTCTTGAATATTGTGGTATATATCAGCACTTCATTACATCTCATTGCTTAGCTATGTTTCATTGCACAGATACACAGCTCTATTTTGTTTACCAAGTTATGAGTGTATCTGCTTTGGCTTTATCACTAAGTTGTCCATACTTGTGTGGACATATGTTTGTTTCCACTACTCTCAGGTACATAGCAAGAGCTCTACCACAGAGCTACGTGCCCATCTCAAGTTTTTTTTTTTTTTTGGTTTTTCGAGATAGGGTTTCTCTGTATAGCCCCGGGTGTCCTGGAACTCACTTTGTAGACCAGGTTGGCCTCGAACTCAGAAATCCGCCTGCCTCTGCCTCCGAGTGCTGGGATTAAAGGCGTGCGCCACCACGCCCGGCTTCCATCTCAAGTTTTAACATTTTGTGGAACTGCTGAACTGTTTTCCAAAGTGGCTACCTTTTATGTTTCCAATTGCAATGCACAGAGCCATTTGTTTTGCCAGACTGTATTATTTTGTTTGTTTTTTTTTCTTCAGCCATCCCAGTGAATATGAAGTAGATAGGTCATTGGTGACTTTGATATTACTTCTCCCAGTAACCAGTGAAGCCGAGCATCAGGGACTCCACTCATTGGCAATCTGTGTATCTTCTTTGCAGCTATGTCTGTTGAAATCCTTGGCTCATTTAGGAATTTGTCTTTTCTTATGTCTTTTCATAAGTGAGTTGTAGGAGTTTTTTTGTTTGTTTTTGTTTTTGTTTTTTAAATATACTCTCAGGTCACTGAGATGGCTCTGCAGGAAAAGCCATCTGCTGCCACACTGGAAGACTCCTGAAGTCAATCCTGGAACTCACATCATAGCAGAGGAACACTGACTCCCACAACTCCTTTGACCTCCCCATGAATGCCATGGTATATGACTGACCCTTTCACCCCAAATTAAATAAATGTTAAAAAAAACAAAAAACAATTAAGGGGCTGGAGAGATGGTTCAGCATTTTAGAACTCTTGTTGCTCTTCCGAAGGACCCGAGTTTGGTTTCTAGTGCCCATATCGTCCAGCTTACAACTGCTTGTAGCTCTTGTTCTAGGGGTCCAGCCATCTTTCTTTTGTAGGTACTGTACTCATTTGAGGCTATATTTACACACAAATAAAAAAATGAAAACAAGTTTTGTTTTGTTTTGTTTACATATTTTGGCAAAATTCTGGTCCATGACTTTCTGTAGGCTGTCTTTATTTTCTGGTGGTATCTATATTGGGGCATGAAAGTTTTCAATTTTGATGGAGTCTGCTATGGAACACTAGCTACAGGGCATAAAACAGTTATTTTGTGAGCGGCTGCGTCATTCAGGGGTGGCCTTCATCGTCAGACTTTTGGGCTGTCCCTCATAAAAGGTTCTTACCTGGGATTCCAGCCCCTCCTCCTGACCCCTCCCCTACTTTCCCAGCTGCATTCATTTCAAGAGGTGCTAACATCTGTAGAGGGAGAACTGAAGGGGGCATTCTATCTATGCAGCTTTTGGAGGTTGGGGCTTTTGGATGCTGGGTGGGGCTTTACCAGGATGCAGCTGTTTAGGGTCATGCATGTGCCTCTAAGCAAACCCTATAAATTCATGGGTCCATCAAGCAAGACTTGGGAGGAGCTGTTCCTTTGCTCTGTCACAGGTGCTGTCTCATGAGTGAACAGACAGACATTCGTTCTCATCTCACCAGGGAAAGTTAATGCCAGAGTCCAACTTATTCCTTGTCCTTGCCTGTGTATTTGGTGCTATAGAAAAGACACTGCTTTACCAGGCATCAGAAGATGTACTCTTGTTTTCTTCTGAGTCTTAGTTCTTGTAAGCCTTTTAAAAAGGATATTTGGAACTATTGGTTTTGCTCTCATTTCCATTCATAACGGAGGGTCATATTTCTCTCCGGAGGCAGTCCTCCCTATAAGAACTTTTAAGTTGTCTTTTAACATGATGTAGATAGGACCCATAGAGCTGCCTCAGCAGTTAAGAACTCTGGCTGCTTTTTCAGGTCCGATTCCCAGTACCCACCTGGTGACTCACAATGGTGACCCACACAGAACTCCCTTTCCAGGGGATCCATGTTCTGGCCTTTGTGGGCACTTCATGCATGTGGTGCACATACACACAAGCAAGCAAAACACCCATTTGTGTCAAAAAATGATATTTTAAAAATATTTTTACCAAGAGGGTATAACTAACACAACAGGTTCTGATNTGTGTCAGGCACTGGATATGTGCTAAGCATAATGTATGTCAGGCACTGGATATGTGCTAAGCATGATGTGTGTCAGGCACTGGATATGTGCTAAGCATGATGTGTGTCAGGCACTGGATATGTGCTAAGCATCTCACTGTGCCCAGGCTTTGCAGACTTTGTATAGAGTTGGTGCGTCTTTACCTTCCACTTTTCATTAAGACAATATGCATGTACCAACATCATATTTTTAGGAAGAAAAATGAACAGACCAAAGAAGCTTGTGTTACGAGTATGTCAGCATGCTTGGATCCAAAGATGTGTGTCCTTCTTTATTCTTTTATGATCTCGTTACCCTCTGCTTCTTAGATATGATCCTTGGAGCTGATTTTTACATTCTCTGAACATCGTGATTCCCCTGCTGTCATTGTTCATGACTTGTTCTCTAATACCCAAATGGGCTTGGGAACAGTGATCCTTAAAAAATGTACACCTGAATAATGAGTTAGGTAATACAGTGCATGTGTTTAGTGTGCACCAGGGCCTTGGGTTTCACCCCTAGCATCAAATGAAACACCCCCATCCCTCAAAAACTCCACAAAATGAAAATATCTGATACCACTCTGTTTATAACTCTCTAGTGGAAACTGGGTGTAGTGGGGCATGCTTCTGATCCCAGAAAAAAGGCAGAGGCAGGGTTTCCTCAGACCTCCATATCCTACCTCTGCCACCAGAAATAAAAATATCTTTAATGCCAGCACTCAGGAGGCAGAGGCAGGTGAATTTCTGAGTTCGAGGCCAGCCTGGTCTACAGAGTGAGTTCCAGGACAGCCAGGGCTATACAAACCCTGTCTCAAAAACAAAAAACAAACAAACAAACAAACAGTACTCGTACACATAAAATAAATAATTCTTTAAAAAAAAAAAACACTTGAAATCACATAGAGATTGCTAGGTCAGCCAGGGGGTACATGGCAAGACCCCATCTCAAAGCACAGAAATAGGAACAAAAAAGGCCAGATGTGGTGGCACAAGCCTGCCATCTCAATGCTGGGAAGGCAGAGATAGGAGGATCAGACTTTCAAGGACATCTTCAGTTACACAGTGAATTCAAGGCTTGTCTGGGCTACAATAAAGTCCCAGTCTCTGAAAACCAAAATAACTCAAAATGAAAATAAAACTTTTCAATGACACATAGTTTGGATACCGCCCCCCCCCCAACTGTTAACTACAGTTGCTCACCCCTGCCTGTCTCTCATGTGTGCCTCCTTCCACAACAGATGTGCTTCTCCTTCTTGGACCACACTCACTGTTTGCTGATCCTCTTGTCCTTTTGGTTGTGAGCCTAGCCTTTGAGGGCTGAGCCCTCTCTCCAGCTGTCTTTTCTGATTCTCATTTAATTTGCTGTTTCCTGACTCCAAGTCTGTCCCCTCTGTGGAAACCATGAGAAGACATCCTGCGGTTCTCATCTAAAATGTCACCCTGTCTTGTCATAAGCATCCCTCCCTTTCCCATAGGTATTATCAGTCATGCTTTTTTAAATTATTATTTAAAAAAAATACAATATTTTCCTTTTTTAACTGGGGTACAGTATGATAACCCAATACAGTTTACAAGTATAGTAGTCATAGGGTAACTGACATATGGCTTCAAACATTACTGTGCTAGGGAAAATCAAAAGCCTCTACTTTCTTTTTTGAAGTATTCAATACTTCTTGTTAACCATGGTCATACAATCGATGCGCTGTTCCATTTTCTTCATGGATATAAAAATTTCCTGCATAGTTAATTATTATAGCTAATTTTTAAGCACCCATTTAATGCTTTTCATACATAAACGACTGTTAGCGCTTATCAACGGGCTCTCCAAACCCCTGACTTATTATATTTGTTTATCTCTGAGCTGTACACACTCCCACATGGAGGGATTTCAAGCTACCAACCTGAACTGAGGAAAGCAAAAGTGCATCCTTACACAGTATTTGCCGCAGTACATGTCCTGGTTATTATTCTCAACTTAACACAACCTAGGTCACTTGGGACGGGGAAATAGGTGAAAAATTGCCTCCATCAGATTGGTCTGTGAGAAATTGTCTTGATTTTGAAAAATTGATTGATGTGAGTAGGCCCGGGCAGGTGTGCTGGTGTTGTGCACGAAAGCTGGTTGAGCAGGAGCAGAAGAGAAAGTCTGTAAAAGCACGGTTCTTCCGCGGTTTTAGCTTCAAGCTCCTGCCTAGAGTTCCTGCTCTGACTTCCCTCGGTTAAATAACTTGCTGAAGGTCGCAAAGCTAATAATTAACCACTCCATAGTGTTTCCTCACCACACAATATAGTGCCTTGAGGATGGTTGGCGTTCAATAAATACAGGTGTCGCACTTTGTAAAAATATAAAGGTAAACATTTTAACATTAAAATATTCACACGAGTGAAATTATTTCTTTAAAGTTTGCTCACGATCTCAGTAAAATAGGTACAATATTTCTTCACTTCTCTTGCTTGAGCAGAGGCGTAGTCCAAACCTTTGCAAACAGTTTGATACATCCCACTTTCCGTCGTCCCGCCGCAGGGCTTTCTGGGAATGGTAGTCTCAAAGTCCGAGTGCTCCAGCAGCAGCCACGGCACTCGCTCCACGGAGGTACTACAGTGTGGCGCGCAAGTCTTGAGGCTCTTCCGCATTGCCTGCGCGCCCGCCTCAGTTATCATGGCGGCTCCCTTGGCCCTGGTGCTTGTGGTGGCCGTGACCGTGAGGGCGGCCTTGTTTCGCTCCAGTTTGGCTGAGTTCATTTCCGAGAGGGTGGAGGTGGTGTCCCCACTGAGCTCTTGGAAGAGAGGTGAGGCCACTGACTAGAGTAGGGCGGTCGGCGCTCTGCCAGCCTCAGTGAATTGAATTGGAGGTGGAGGAGGTGGACACAAGCGCGCGGTTCTGTGGAGACTGACTCGCGTCTGGGGGTTCTTTGCGAGCTGAGGGCGGAGCTTTGGTGTGGAGGATGGGGTGTGGAGGGGATGTGGAGTGTGAGCCCCACTACCCTAGGGATGGGTATCCGAGGGGGCGTGTCTCAGTATCCGGAGTCAGGCGGCGGGATCCGCGGAAGGATGGATATCCGAGGGTGATGTGTGCATTGGGACTTGTGAGGTATTAGCTTTTGACAGTGAGATTGCAGGGGGTGTTCCACTGAGTAGCAGATAGCCGAGCCAGTGACCGGGACCGAGGGAACCAGTGCCTTTGTAAGAAAAGTAGCTAGCTATGTACTTAAGTCACCTATGCCCAATCTAGGACTCGTCGTGAAGTTTTTCTTAGTTTGCTTTTTAAATATATATGTGTGTGTATATATATATATATATATATATATATATATATATATATATATATATATATATATTTCACCAAACCCCATTACATACCATCGCCTCGCCTCCAACAAGACACAGAGACTGGGCTGAAGGAGCCACAGGTCAGTAGAGGAGACGAACAAGTTTTTATAGTCATTTCCTTAGTGTCTGACCCTGAGTAAACTGCCTTCCCTTTTCCAGAATGGATGAATGAAGGACCAGATTTGGGGAAAGATCAGAAAAAAAGAGGAGTTTCAGGTTACAAAGGATCAAGAAATACCCGAGGTTGTGAAATATTGAGAGCAGGAAAAAAAAAAAGATGTGGGTTAGGTTGGGGCTACAGTTTAATTTTTTTTTAAGTCACTATTACATGTGTGTGCGTGTGTGGGGGGTGTTATGTGTTTGTGGTGTGTGTTCAGAAGCCAAAGAAGGATGTCTGGTGTCCTTATGTATTACTCTGCCTTTTATTCCCTGAGACAGGGTTTACTTGAACTTGAAGCTATTTCAATTGGGCTGCCCCCACCCCCGGATGTTTCTGCGGGTCTCTACCCCTACAGTCCTCCCGATGCTGGAGTTACAGGCATCTCTGGCTATGGCTGATGTGGTTTTTTTTTTTGACATGGGTGCTTGGGATTTAGATTCAGATCTTCCTGTTGGCACATTGAGTGCTCTTATCCACTGAACCATCTGTCCAGATCAAGTTTAAGTCTTTAAACAAAACAGAACCTATGTACATATATATATACACATGGATAGCCAGTACCTAGCTCAAAAACGTCAACATCCTAGAAGTCTGCTTTGTGTAGCCTTACACTTTGCTTATTATTTGATTTTGAAACAGGATCTCTTCTTTAGCCCAGCATGTACTCAGATTCATGGTAGTCAGCCTCTCAAGTGTTGGGATTGTAGGTGTGAGCCACCCCATCTAACTTTAGCCTCAAATTTTAATGCCTATGTTCTGATATCACTTTCTGTCATCAACTAATTTTAAATATTATTTATGTATTTATTTATTGTGTGTGGATGCGTGTGCAGACATGTGCTTGTGTGGATGCGTGTGCAGACTCATGTGCTTGAGTGGAGGCTGGAGAACACTTGTGGGAGGTGGTTGTCTCTTATGGTGTGGCTTCACTGGAGTAAAGTTTCCAAAGTCTCTTAGTATATGTTAAGGAGTATAGAAAGCTTTTAAAATTTGTTTCTCCTCACTTAACCCTTACAGTGATCCTTTGTGGTAGGTGGTAGTACCCCCCCCCCCATTTTACAGATAGTAAAAACGGGGCTAAAGGAAGAATTTGTCCAAGTTTAGTGTTGGTGAGTCGTAGTGGTGACTCTTGTGTGAGGTGGTAGGACTTGGATTTGGTATCGTTGTGAATAATTTGATGTTGAAATGAACTGAAGCTACTTAGTGCCTCCTCTTTTCAGGGCACCACCAGGCCCTTCTCTACACTCTTAGAGCCTAGACACCTGTGGGAAGACTGTCTCAGAACTGGGCGTGGTGGCCCAAGTCTGCACTCGCAGCACCTGGGCAGGAAGACTGTGAGTTGGAAACCAGCCTAAGTTCCTTATAGAATTCAAGGCCAGCAGAGTGAGACTCTTTTAAAAACAAAACCAAGGGAGCTGTGGCTTAGCAGTTAAGAGCACTGACTGCTTTCCCGGAGGATCCAGGTTCAATTCCCAGAATCCACATAGCATCTCATAACTGTCTGAAACTCTAGTTCCAGGGGATCTGATATTCTCACACAGGCGTACATGCAGGTAAAACATTGATGTCCACAAAATAAAAATAAATATATCTTTAAAACAGCAACAACAACAAAAACCCCAGTAATTTCTCATCTTATATAAATTTTGTTTATCTCTGGTCTTTCTACAGTAGTATGAGCTTTTTTTTTTTTAAAGACTTATTTATTTATTTTATGTATATGAGTACACTTTAGCTGTACAGATGGTTGTGAGCCTTCATGTGGTTGTTGGGAATTGAATTTTTAGGATCTCTGCTTGCTCTGGCTCTGCCTGCTCAGTCCCTGTTTTCTCTGGCCCAAAGATTTTATTTATTATTATAAACAGGTATAATAAGACACTATAGCTGTCTTCAGATACACCAGAAAAGGGCGTCAGATCTCATTACGGGTGGTTGTGAGACACCCATGTGGTTGCTGGGAATTGAACTCAGGACCTTCAGAAGAGCAGTCAGCTCTTAACCACTGAGCCATCTCTCCAGCCCAGTATGAGCTTCTCGAAGGACTGTTATTTGTGCCTAAATTCCTTGGTGCCAGGGATACAACAGGTGTGTAGTTAGTTACTATATTGAATTATATGGAAGGAATATGGGAAGCATAAACTCTGTTATTTACAGAGTAGATGGATAGAAGAACTTAAAGATGAGGCAACACTGTGTATGATTTCTAGAGTAGTAGGAAGGATTTGAGTCTTTCTCTGGCCCTTTCATTTATTTCTTTGTGACTTCTCATCTGTGAGACAGGACACTAAATGAGAAAAACTCTGTGAAAGCACAATAAACCAAAATACCAGTTCCAAAGTCATGAGTTTAGGAACTACAACAGTGTGACAGTGGCCGAGCTGACTAGGTGACCATGAGAGGATAGGGCAGTAAGTGTTTGGTGTGTAATAGTGTGACATTCTGAGGTTCAGATTGCTGTAGTTTAGAGTCAGCATCTAGGCTACAGAGACTTGGTAGGCATACAGCATGCGGATATTGTTAGCAAAGGATAGTTACTAGTTTCATTTTAGAGAGAAGATACAATATCTGTCACCTGTATTGACAATTCTATAACTGGAATAGATGAAAAAGCAGGTAATTGTGCCAGGCATGGTGTCTTGTTTTTTGGTTTTGTTGTTGTTCTTCAAGACAGGGTTTCTCTGTGTAGTCTTGGCTGTCTTGGAACTCACTCTGTAGACCATGCTGGCCTCAGACTAAGAGATCCACCAGCCTCTGCTTCCCATGTGCTAGAATTAAAGGTGTGTTCTACCACTACCCAGTGTGTCTTATAGTGATCCCAGCATTTAGAGGCTGAGGTAGGAGATTCATTAGGAGGTAGAGGCAAGAGTGGGCTACATTGCAAGTTCCAGAACAACATAGACTATAGAGTAAGACCTTGTCTCAAAACCAAACAATCAGATGGTTGTATTAAAAACTTAATGCTAGGCATTTAAAAACAGTGAAGTAGGATCCATTCTGGTTTTACATGACATTTTGAGATTTTTTGAGTCACCAGCTCTTTGGATAAAGGCCCTGTATCCTCATAGACTTTGATTTACTATAGAATGGGCTTATTTACTTATTTAGACTCTGTGTGTGTATGTGTAGACCCACATTCTTCTTGATTGTGCTCCACCTTATTTTTTGAGAAAGGATGCTTTTTTGGTGGTATGATAAGATACTGACCAAAAGTAACTTGAGGAGGAAAGAGTTTCTTTGGTTTACAGGTTACCTCATCAGGGAAGGTAGGGAGGAACCTGAAGCAGAAACTGAAGCAGAGACCGTAGAAGAAAGCTGGTTACTCACTTGCTTCTCCTGGCTTGTTCTGTTACCTTTCCTGTACAGCTCAGGCCTGCAGCGGTCTAGGCCATCCGGCATCAATTGGCAATTAGGAAAGCATCCCTACAGACATGCCACAGATCAGTCTGGTGGAGGCAGGTGTTCAACTGAGATTCCCTCTTCCCCTAGGTCTGGATCAGTTGTTCAGTGATCGATTACTTGCCTATGATTATGGAACCTTGAGTTCTACCCCAACACAACAGCAACAACAAAACCACCAACCAAACTCCCCTCTATTCCAAAATATTAATTAGATAATAATCTACTGGGGGAAGGAAGAAATATTACAGCTAGGTGTGGTGATACATATCTGTAATTTCCACTTATGGAGGCCTAGACAAAGTGTTGCAAGTTTAAGATTTTCCTGGGCTCTGAAACAAGATCTAAAAAAAGGAAAGGAAAGAAAGAAAGAGAAGTGTATTCAGTGCTGCTCCTCTGGTGTACTTTATGAGTGTTATTTAAAAAAAAAAAAAACATGAAAAAAAGCTTAAAGCTTATGTGTTCTTTGGGTTTTTATTTAATTTTGTAATTTAAAATATTTAATTGTTGTTGTTTGATTAAAACAAAGTCTTTGGGTGCTAGAGAGATGGCTCGATGATTAAGAGCACTTACTGTTTTTCCAGAGGTCCTGAGTTCAATTCCCAGCAATCATATGGTGACTCACAACCATCTGTAATGGGATCTGATGCTCTCTTCTGATGTGTCTGAAGATAGCTACAGTATGCTCACATACATAAAATAAATAAAATCTTCATAAAAAAAAAAAACCAAAACAAAGTCTTTATAGCCTAGGCTGGCCTCCAATTAGTTATGACGCCAAGAATGACCCTGGCCTGCCTCTAGGATTACAAGAATATGCTACCACAAGCAGGGTAGCAGTCTCTCTCTCTCTCTCTCTCTCTCTCTCTCTCTCTCTCTCTCTCTCTCTCGGGGGGGGGGTGGCTGGAGGTTAAACCTAGATAGTTGCCCATCTTAGTCAAAGGTTCTACCACTGAACTAGATCTCTGAGTTTTTGCTTTTTCTCTCAGTCTCTTGTTAAACTGATTTTACCCAGCTGAGGCTATTTGAGACACTGACTCCAAAAGAAAAAAGCAACTAAAAGTTTTCAAGCCTTGTATTATTGGTGCATTGTTATATATTGTTAGCATCTGGGAACTTGATTAATTGTTTGGTTGTTGTTTCAAACAGGGTCAGCCATCCATTATAAATATAAATATAAATATTAATTATAAAAATTAAATATTTGGGGGGTCTTATAATGTCCTTCTTTACAAATTCTTGCTTCATTTTATATATTTTTTTAAAAGATTTATTTATTATATGTAAGTACACTGTAACTGTCTTCAGACACTCTAGAAGAGGGAGTCAGATCTTGTTACGGATGGTTATGAGCCACCATGTGGTTGCTGGGATTTGAACTCTGGACCTTCGGAAGAGCAGTCGGGTGCTCTTACCCACTGAGCCATCTCACCAACCCTTTATATTCTTTTTTAAAAAAGATTTATTTATTTATTATATCTAAGTATACTGTAGCTGTCTTCAGACACCTCAGAAGAGGGCATCAGATCTCATTATAGATGGTTGTAAGCCACCATGTGGTTGCTGGGATTTGAACTCATGACCTTCGGAAGAACAGTCAGTGCTCTTAACTGCTGAGCCGTCTCTCCAACCCTCATTTTATATTCTTGTTTTATCACCTTATCTTTTACTTTTCAAAATTGTTAGTACCTAATGAAGCTCCTTGTGTGGCTTCAAGCCATGAGGGCACAGGCTTGCCCAAGGAAAAGGCTTAATTTTTCTCAGCTCCTCTGAAGCATTTGGCCTTCAGGATGGCAGGCTGCTTAGGGGCTTCCCTACTCTAGAACTTTGTAGAGACCCAGTCATACAGTGTCACTGATGGCAGCTCTAGTCTTGATTTTGGCAACAGCACACATGACTGCTCATGATCCAATGTCCAGAGTTTATCGAGGTGGGCAGTTGGACAGGAGCCCTGATTCTTCTTTAAGTGGTAATACCTCATAGTAGCTTTATCAGTTCATCTGGTTGATTTTGTCAAAATTGATCATGAGTGTTTGTGTACTTCTGTACTTCTGTGCCTGAATGTGGCCATGGCTGTGGCTCATATGGGTACAAAGTTTCTGGCTCTTCCTCAGCAAGATGGTAGTAATGGAAGGGAAAGCGCCTTTGAAAGAATAAGTGAGGGCCCTCAGAATGTCTCAGTGGGTAAATATGCTTGTCACCATGTCCACCAACCCTGAGGTTGATCCAGGTAGAAGGAGAGAACTGACTTAGACACACAGACAGACAGACAGACAGACACACACACAAACACACACACACCCAGGGAGGGGGTGTCAGTAGATAGGGGAGAAAGACACAAAGAGTAAATAAGTATAATAAAAGAACATATTAAAAGAAAAAGTGGATACTGCATGTTTATAAGAGTTATTTCTTTTTCCAAGCTAACCTTGAACTCAGAGATCCCAGTGCCTCTGCCTCCTGAGTGTTAGGATTTCAGGTTGTCTGACTATAAAAGTATTTCAACTTCCATCCTTTCTGCTATGCCTCTGATTTTTTGTTTTGGTTTTGTTTGTTTGTTTGTTTGTTTGTTTTTGAGACAGGGTCTTACTATATAACTCCGGGTGTCTCGGAACTCATTATATAGATCCTGCTGACCTTAAACTCTTAGAGATCCACATGCTTCTGCTTCCCAAGTGCACTGATTTTTTTTTTATTAGTTTAGTTTAGTTTAGTTTTGATTTAGTTTAGTTTTGGTCTCACTATAGCCCAAGCTGGCCTGGAATTCCATAAATAAACCAGGTAGTCTAGAACTTTTAGCATTCTTGCCTCTGTCTCCCGAGTACGGGATTACAGGTTTGAGCCACCATGCACAGCCTGATTATTCTTTTAAACACTTGACTGAATCATTAATAGAGTCTGAAGAGAATTTTGACAGTCTTCTAGCTGAGATGGGAAATACACACTGTAGACCCTGAGAAAGCTTTCATACATGTTACCAACTCTTCTAAAAGACAACAATTAATTGGGCATGGCTTACAGTTTCAGAGGGTTAGTTCATTATCATGGCAGGAAGCATGGCAGTTTGCAAGCAAACATGGTGCTGTAGAATCCAAGAGTTCTACATCTTTATCTGAAGGCAGCCAGGAGGAGACTGTCTTCTGCAGGCAGCCAGGAGGAATTTCTGATTCCACACTGGGCAGAGCTTGAATATAGAGACATCAAAGCCCACCCCCACAGTGACACACTTTCTCTAACAAGGTCACACCTCCCAGTAGTGCCACTTCCCATGGGGCCAAGCACATTCAAACCACCACAATACTCAAACAAGTTGACTGATGCACAGTATCAAGCAAAGCAAAGTCACCAAAGGATTGGTTTTACTTTCTGTGGCAAGATGCTTTGGCTTAGGCCGAGGGAAGTCTTGTGAAGTGGCCTAATGAACCCTCTCCTTGATTTTCCAGTAAAGCTGTTATTGAGAGTTTAATAGCTGTCTTACAGAGCAACCTCTACATTGCTTCTTAAGGGATTTTTCTTTCTAGTACTAGAATAAAGGACCAGTTACAGTTGTCTCTGTAAACATTTACACATTAATTTACTGTGTGTGCATGAATGTGTGCGTGCACATACATGCACTTGTAGAGTTAAGACAACTGGTGGGATTTGGTCCTCTTCTTCTATCATGTGGATTCCTAGAATTGAATTCAGGTCATCTGGCTTGGCAACAAGAGCCTTTACCTGATGAGGTGTCTTGCTAACCCTGGTTAAAATTGCCTTCCACAGGCTAAAGAGTTGGCTGGTTGGTTGAGAGCACTGGCTGCTCTTCCAGAGGACCTAAGTTCAATTTCCAGCATCCACATGACAGCTCACACCTGTCTGTAACTGCTGTTCCATGGGCTCTTTCTAATTTAGGATCTGATGATTGGACTCAGGTCATTAATCTTGGCAGCAATCACCTCATCACCAGAGCCATTTTGCCAACCCTCAAAAGAGGTGCAAAGGTGCTGGAGAGATGGCTCAGCAGTTAAGAGTCCTTATTGGTCTCAGTTCTGGGATTTGGATCCCAGCATCTACATCAGGTTGTTTCCAAACACCAGTAATTCTAGCTTGAAGAGATCTGACAACCTCTTCTGGCTTCCATAGGTACTTACACACACACACACACCTATACATACACATACATACACAGTTGCAAAAATATGTAGTTTCTGTTTATACTTTACCCAATATTACTGTAATGTAGTGGGTTCAATCTGTCAGCATTGTTAGTGCATATATCTTATAAGAATTGAGCCAGTTTTCGCAGCCCGATGCTGCTGAGGTCACACTCCAGAGGTCTGTCCACAGCAGCCCACATGGGCTATATTGCCTCTTATCTGCTGGCTGCCCTCAGGGGCAACTCCTCTTCTAGTGCCAGAGACATCAAGAAAATACTAGACAGCATGGGCATCAGGGCGGATGATGGCTGGCTCAACAAGGTCATTAGTGAGCTGGGTAGAAACAACATTGAGGATGTCATTGCTCAGGGTGTTGGCCAGCCGGCTGGTGGGGTTGTGGCTGTTTCTGCTGCTGGTTCTGCCCCACTGCAGCAGAGGAGAAGAAAGGCAAGAAGGAGGAATCCGAGCAGTTGGATGATGACATGGAATTTGACTTGTTTGATTAAATTCCTGCTCCCCTGGCTAGAGAGATGGCTCAGCAGTTGAGTGCTGACTGCTCTTCCAGAGGTTCTGAGTTCGATTCCCAGCAACCACATGGTGGTTTACAACCATCTGTAATGGAATCTGATGCCCTGTTCTGGTATGTCTGAAGACAATAATGGTATATTCACATACATTAAACAAACAAACAAACAAATAAATAAATCTTTAAATTCCTGCTCCCCTGAATATAAAGCCTTTTTATGTATCTTGAAAAAAGAAAAGAATTGAGCTGCTGGTGGTGGTGGTGGTGCATGCCTTTAGTCCCAGCACTCAGGAGGCAGAAGAATATGAATCTCCAAGGTTGAGGCCAGCCTGGTCTACAGAGTGAGTTCCAGGACAGCCAAGGATACACAGAGAAACCCTGTCTTGAAAAACAGAAAACAAAAAAGCAAAATAAAAAGAATTGTACTGTTTCCTGTGGTTGTCCAGTTTCTGGCCTAATGTTCAGTCCATGACCTTGTTTTGCATTTAGTGGTTATGTTTCCTTAGTGACTCTCAATCTGGGACATGTTCTTTAATTTTTCAAGATTCCTGGCAATTATTTTGCCTTCAGTTTGGATTTTCTGATGTTTTCCGGTGGTTAGACAGAGGGTTTGGTTTTGCTTGTTTTCCTCATTGGTAGCATGAGGACCACAGCAATGTTCTTATCACCACATCAGTGAATCATGAGATACTTGATAATACAGTTAACATTGATTTTAATGGATCACCTAATTAAAGCAGGTACTGAAAGGTTTAGATGAAATTATTACTTTTCCCTTGCAAATACTTTGTTTCTCATACTTTTACCCACTGACTTCAGCATCCACTAATGATGGTTTTCTTTGAAAACCATTCTGTGGGTCAGCCAAGTGATGACTTCCTGTTCCATTCTTCATTTTTTACCCTTTTTTCCCTGGTGTTGAGCTCAGATCCTCCCACTTGCTTTGCATGCTGCTCTGCTGCTGCATCACATGTGGCCTTCCTACACTTGCCACTGAGCAGTCCATTTAAGGGGAGTGTCTTAGAGGACTTTACTGCTGTGAACAGACACCATGACCAAGGCAACTCTTTTTTTTTTTTTTTTTTTTTTTGATTTTTTGAGGCAGGGTTTCTCTGTATAGCCCTGGCTGTCCTGGAACTCACTTTGTAGACCAGGCTGGCCTCAAACTCAGAAATCTGCCTGCCTCTGCCTCCCGAGTGCTGGGATTAAAGGCATGCGCCACCACGCCCGGCGACCAAGGCAACTCTTATAAGGACAGCATTTAGCTGGGGCTGGCTTACAGGTTCAGAGGTTCAGTCCATAATCATCTAGGCTGGAGCATGGCAGCATCCATTCAGACGTGGGGCTGGAGAGTTCCACCTCTTGTTCCAAAGCAGCTAGCAGAAGGGTATTAAAGTCCTTGCCCACAGTGACACATCTATTCCAACAAGGCTACACCTCCTAATAGTGCCATTCCCTGGGCCAAACATATATTAGTATATCAGTAGATTCATATGTATTTAAATAAATCTCCATTAATCAGTGTTGGAATTATTTTCAAGTTTTTATTAAGAGGGGCTGGAGAAAATGGCTCATCAGTTAAAAGCACTGGCTGCTCTCCCAGAGGATCTGGCTATATTCCTGGTACCCACTCAATGGCTCACAACCATCAGTTCTAGAGGATCTGCTTCCTTCTGGCCTCCTCAGGACCAGGCACATGTGTGGTACACAGACCTACACACAAGCAAAACACTCATACAAAGAAAATAAAGAAAAAAATTATTTCTCTGAGGGTTGTACTGAATATTTTCTCAGGGACTTGATCAGTTATTTCCTAAGAGAATCTACCTAAAGATTTATCAATTAGGGGCAGGCATGACAGCACTGACCTTTTACCCCATAGTTGGGAAAGCAGAGACAAGTGGATCTCTGTTGAGTTCAAGGCCAGCCTGGTCTATTCTATATATAGAGCTGTGAGCCAGCTAAAGCTACATAGTGAGACTTTGTATAAACCCAAACATTATCATTTTATTTAGGTAGTATAGCTCAACAGTGGAGTATTTTCTTAGTGTGTACAAGTTTTCAAGTTCAGTCCATAGCACCAAACCAAACCAAAAACCCCTCAACCACCCCTGCAAACCACCACCACCAAACAGAACAAAACAAAACAAAAACAAATATTTTAAGCTGGTCATGGTGGTGCGTGCCTGTAATCCTAGTGCTTGGGAGGTGGAGGCATGAGCATTACATAGTTTAAGGTGATTGTTGGCTGAATAGGAAATTTGAGGCCAGACTGAGCTCTTTAGCAGGTCAGCTAAAGATCTCACAAAGCAAACAAACAAAAGTGTCATCTTTTGAGATGACAAGAGTAGTATGCACTTCTTAATTGCCATGCTATTTCTCCAAATTCAGAAGTTTACAGTTCTGTATAACACTTTCTCATAATGAGCACTGCCCATGATGGAAAGGACTGCTTTGTATGGAAGAATTGTCCGTTGTTGAAAAGTGTGTGTGTGTGTGTGTGTGTGTGTGTGTGTGTGTGNGNGAGAGAGAGAGAGAGAGAGAGAGAGAGAGAGAGAGAGAGAGAGAGAGAGAGAGAAAGAAAGGGGGGCTTTGAAAATTTCTTGAAATTTTTTTCAAATGAAGACCTTCAGCTATTTGCTTGACCTGAGGTAAAGGAATTAGATAAATTCAGGCATTTCTTGATCCTAGAAATATCTAACACTTTATGACCATTTGCTGATGTCTCTAAAGTCCAAGTGAACTTGTCTTTCTTCCCTTTCAGTGGTTGAAGGCCTTGCACTGTTGGATCTGGGAGTGTCTCCATATTCTGGAGCAGTATTTCATGAAGTAAGTATGTGCTTTCTTTTCTGACACTGAGAGTAGTTTATAGTCATGGATACCAAAGCCTGAATTCTGTTTGGTACAGACATTGAAAAGGATCTCTTTTTAGATAGGAATAGCCCTTTCATAGAATTATAGGGAAAATGATCCAGGTTAGGATCTTGAGAGAGAGAGAGACACAGAAACCATGTTTATGTTTGTGTGTATGTGTGTGTATGCATGTGTATATATATGCTTGTGTGTGCATGTGCATATGTATGTGTGTGTGCTTGTGTGAGTACAACTTTCAGGAGTTAGTGTTCTTCCATTGTTGAGGTTCGCTCTCCAGCCTGGCTGGCAAAGAAGCCTCAGGGTAATTGTCCTGTTAGGAGTGCTGAGATTCCGATGCCACCAGCTTTCTGTGGGTTCTGGAGACCAAACGGAGGCTTCTATAGACATTATTTTTTTATTTGCAAGTTTTAAGCAGCTCTCAGTTCATGAATTGCTGTATGCTGAGTGGCATGTAACTGGTTTTTTAAATGCTTGCTGTGACATTGGTTTCTTAGAAAGCCCACTGAAGTTTGTTGAAGCCATAAAATTAGTTCCCTCTTTTGTTTTTGTATTTTGAAACAGGGATTTTCTGTGTAGCCCTGGATGTCCTGGAACTTCCTTCTGTAGACCAGGCTGGCCTCAAACTCAAAGATCTGCCTGCCTCTGCCTCCCAATTGCTGGGATTAAAGGTGTACACCACCACCACCCGTCTCATGAAACTAATTTTTTTTTTTCTTTAAAGATTTACTTATTTATATGAGTACACCATAACTGTCTTCAAATACTGGAAGAGGGCATCAGATCCTGTTATAGATGGTTGTTAGCCACCATGTGGTTGCTGAGAATTGAACTCAGGACCTTTTAACCTCTGCACCATCTCTCCAGTCCCCATGAAACTTTTTTTTTTTTTTTTTTTGGTTTTTTTGAGATGGGGTTTCTCTGCATAACTCTGGCTGTCCTGGAACTCACTCTGTAGACCAGGCTGGCCTCGAACTCAGAAATCCACCTGCCTCTGCCTCCCAAATGCTGGGATTAAAGGCTTGTACCACCACTGCCCTGCGAAACTAGTTCTTAAAACTAGTAAAAACAAGCTAGGCGTGGACTCTCACTGTGATCCCAGAGGCACTGCAGGGGATTGCCATGGTGAGGCCTGCCTAGGCCTGGGCTATATGAGACTCTTATCTCAAAATGGCAAAAGAACAAAAATATAAAAACTCTCTTTGTTGAGTAATCATCCCGTCTCTTGGATTACTGCCACACACACCTTTCTTGTTAAGTTTTTCCTGGTTCAGTCCTGCTCATTTACTTTTTACTCTGCAGTTGGGAACATTTTTCTAAAATGTGAATCTGAATTTGTCACTGTGATGCTTGGCACCTATGTTTGCTGCTAATCTCAGGCTTAAAATCCAAATCCTTGGAGGAGCAGGGAAAGCTCCCACTGAGTTTCTTTCTGATCCCCTTTTCTCTTGCCTTCCTTCTTTCCTGCCTTCCTTTTCTTAAGCACACAAGTCAGTTGTTGTTGGGTGTGTATGTTTGACATCTACATAAGAGTCCACTGCCCCAGGGCCAGTGTGAAGGGGGCCTCAGGTGTGTTTGGAAGCGTGGTAAGCTGTCAGTGTTACTGTACCACATTTCTGTTGTCTAACCATCTTTGCTCATGCTGTTGTTTCCTAGAAAGCCATTCTTCTTCCTTGTGTGTGTGTGTGCTTGGCTCTATTTATGAGAAACAAACTTTAGATTTTCACCTTATCCAGAAAACCATCCATCACCACTTTATACTCAGTTAAGTGCTTCTGCTTTATCATCCAGGGAACCTTATCCCTTCCATGGCTCATAGCCCACTCTTTTTTTTTTTTTTTTTTTTTCCAAGGCAGGGTTTTTCTGTATAGTCTTGGGTGGCCTAGAACTCAAGAGGTCCACTGACCTCTGCCCCCCGAGTGCTGTGACTAAAGGTGTGCATCACCACTTCTGGCTCATATCCCATTCTTAAAATCACCTTTGATCTGCCAGGTGTGGTGGCACATACCTTTCCTCCAAGCACTCAGGAGGCAGAAACAAGTAGATCTCTGTTCTACATGGGAGCTGTAGGTCAGCCAGGGGTGCATATTGAAACTTGTCTAAAAAAATAAGCCAGAATTACCTTTATGCTTATTTTTTTTCTTTTCAAAACTGGTACACCTTTTCATCACTGACTCCTGGTGCCCACCTCCATGTCTGCATTCTCATCCCAGGCCCTGCTTTCTCTCTTCTGCCTTTAGAGGCACTTGTACTTACCAGTTTGTTCTTACTAGGTTTCAGGGATAGAAAGTAAGACACAGACACTGGCTTTATAGTACTTGCCTATCAGTCACTGTCTTTCCTTTCTCCCTGCCCCCTTTACTTCCCTTTTCTTTTGAGACAGGATCTTATATAGCTCAAGCTGGCCTCTCTAGCTGGGGATGATTTTAAATTCCTGGTCATCTCACTGCTGATTCCCATGTGCTAGGTTTATATGCACTTGAATGTTTGCGATGCATTTATTTTATGTTTATGGGTGTCTTGCCTGCCACATGTATGTCTTATGTATCACATATGCACAGCTTCCACAGAGGCCAGAAGAGGCCATTGGATCCTCTGGAACAGGACTTATAGACAGTTGTTAGCTATAATGTAGGTGATGTAAATTGAACCTGAGTCCTCTGGAAGTCAGTGTTCTTAATGATTTAGTCATCTTTCCAGTCCAGGTACTTATGCTTATACTTTTTAAATAAACAAACAGACTCCAGAGCAAAGAATATTATCATAAATGACAAAGTTCACATCAGAGTGACAGGATGGGTTTCTCAGGAAGAGTGGTTGCAGCTCTCTCTGTACTAATTATGACTTTAAACCCTAGTAGGTAAAGACTGATAGCCCAGGCAGGGGAGACAGCTCAGTGGGTACAGATGCTAGCATTGCAAGCTTGATGACTTGATTCCAATCTCTGGAAACCATGTAAAAAGCCAGATGGGGTACATGTATCTTTAATCCCAGCACTTTGATAGTTAAATAAGGCATAGAGACAGGAGACACTCCTGGGACCTGATGGGTCAGCTAACCTGGCGTATACAGCATAGCAGCACGAACAAAAAGAGACCCCTGCCTCAGTCAGGTGGAAGATGACAGCTGATTCCTGAAAGTTTTCCTGTGACCTCCAAATGTGTGCTATGGTGTGCACCTCCCCACCCCCACATTTAAAAGAAAAAAAAAAGACTCATATAAAGAAATCTAGTCTCAAATTAGCGTTGGAGACAGTGTTCCTGTTAACAGTTGATAGAACAAGTGAAAAATTAGCAAGAATATTGAAAGTGTTTTTTTTTTTTTTTAAAGCTGTGTCTATTCTTAATTTCTATGTATGAGTGTTTGCCTGCATATATGTATGTGCATCATGTGTGTGCCTGGATTGTTATGAACCACCACAGAGGTGCTTTGAGTTGAACCTAGGTTCTCTGCAAGAGCTAGTGCTATGTCTCCGCCTCAAGAATAAAGAAATTCTGAATAATGCTGTCAGCCAGATTGATCTAGAATGCTCCATTCAGTAACATCTAAGTGCATTTTAAGTGTGTGCAGAACATTTGCACCAGAACATTTTATGTTCTATCCATAAAAGAAGTTTCACTTAGAGATACATTTTTGCTGACCGAAGAAGAATTAAAGAATTAACATCAGGAAGATACGTGGAAAATCCCTCAAATCTTTGGAAATGAAATAATCCATGAACCAAAGAAGAAATCAGAAGGGAAACTAGAAAGTATCTTTGAAATTAATGAAAGCAAAAACCGTAGTTTGTTGTATATGTAGAATGTTACTAAAGTAGGTCTTAGGGGAAAATTTATGGTCACTCAAATTGATATACAACATAAAGGCAGATTACATTCAATATGTGCTTCTTTATTCCAGTTTGATGTGTAATTAAACTGCCACATAGTGCTAGGTAACTGGGGAAGCCAGCCATTTGCTGGTAGACCTTTTAAGAAATGTTACAATGTTTTTCTCATTTGGGGCCTTTCTAAACTGTCTGAAGCATCAAGAAATTTCAAAAGCAGGCTATTTGAAATATAAGTTCATATGTGCGCGCGCCTTTCCACTACATCCTTCACCCACTCTACAGTATAACAAAGCACATTTTTACATGTAGTTTGGAGGTGGTAGGAATAGATAGTTCTGAGCCACCACACTAAAAGCTAACTATGCATTTCCTTTCTGATTCTGATGGACTGGTAAGTTAGCTTATAGTAGTGGGCCAGCTAAGTTGGCAAGGACAAAAAGAAAGAAGAATAAATACTAAATTGTTTGTTTAAAGGCCTTGGAAAGTACCAAGATAATCAGAACTCAAGAGCAAAGTTCACAAAGTGAGATTCAGGGACTGGAGAGGTGGCTTAGTGGTTAAAAGCACTGACTGTTCTTACAGGGGACCCAAGTTTGAATATTGTTAGCATTCTGGTCAAGTAGCATTCAACTGCCTGTAAACCCGGCTACAGGGGATCTAATAACCCTCATCTGGCCTTCTCTGACACTAACATGCAAGTACAGACATACAAAAAGACAGACAGACAGACAAACACACATACACACACCATACACATAAAAATAATGAAATTAAATAAAATAGTGTGACTAGGGTTGGTGATGTAGCTCAGTTGGTAGAATAATTGCCTCAGATACATGAAACTCTGGCCTCAGTTCCAAATATCTCATAAACCTGGTGTGGTACTGCATGTCTGTAACTCAAGAGGTGGCAGTGAGAAGATCACCAGAAGTCAGAGGTCATGCTTGGCTGTCAGCATGGAATACCAGAAATCCTCTCTCAAAAAAGCAAAGCGAAGCAGAAAAGTGAGACCAGAGTCTGTAATCACAACATTGGGAAGATAGTGGCACCATGGTCAGAAATTCAAGGGCATCTTGGCTACGTAATGAATTTGAGGCCAGCCTTTTCTATATTAAGACTCCATCACATAGGTTCAGAGCCAAACCAAACTCAAAACAAACACAGAAAAATAATTGTATGTTCTTTTTAAAGAAGTGTATCTCAGAGCTAGGGAAATCTTGCATGGATCTTAATGGTAGAACATGTATCTATCCTGTTTCATCCTTAGCACCACGAAAAAACCCAAACCAGACAATCACTCATCTCCCCACCACCAAGATCACCTGAGAAGAAAGCACATCTCAAACCTAAGAAAAGATGGAGAGAATTTGGTCTCGAGATGTAGCTCAGTTAGTAGAATGCATGCTTACATGTACAAAGCCCAAGTCCCTAGGTTTAATCTCTGGCATTCATAAACCCAGGCATGGTGGCACACACCTACTGTAGTCCTAGCACATAGGAAGAGGAGGGAGGAGGATAGGGAGTCTGTCATGATCTTTGGCTACTTAGTGTGAGTTTGAGGATAGTTTATACTATATGAGAGCCTGTCTCTTAAACTCAAAAAGCAGAAGGAAGGGAGGGAGGGAGGAGTGTGTCATGCAAATAATAGTTTGATGAGTTAATGTAGTTTATTACTGTCAGATGACTTTAAATCTAAAAACATAACAAACAAAACCCCAAAACCCCCAAACCCCCACTTTACGAGACATGAAGAGGATTATTTTGTAATAATATAAAAATTTTAAAAAAAGAAAAGAAATACTATAAAAGGGGCTGCTTGGCCCCTCCTCTCTTTCTTAAGCTCTCACCTTTCTTACTCTCATCTCTAGTTCTCCTTCTCCCCTTCCTTTCCTCCCTGTCTCCACACGGCCATGGGCTAGCCTCTCTCTTTTACCTTCTCTCTTTCTCTCTTCCTTTCTACAATAAAGCTCTAAAACCATTTTATTTATACATATATAATGTTTTATATATAATTATATATATGTATATTATATATATATATATACTTACATGCACATGCACCCAGGAGATAGTCATCCTACATAGAACTGCATGTAACTCACAGCTTCAGACTATACAAATCAGGGGTAGAAATGTAGCTCAATTGGTAGAGAGCTCATTTAGCATGCATGAATCCTTGGGTTCAGTGCACAACATTGAATAAAATTAGGAATGGTGGCACACACTTGCAATCCTAGCACTTAGGAAGAGTGTCAGAAGTTCAGGGTCATCTTCAGTACATAGTGAGTTTGAGGCTAGCCTAGGCTATATAATATACTGTTTCAAAGACAAACAAAAACACAAAACAAAAGGCCTTTAGTCATATTGGAACTATTTTGTGTGTATGACACGGTCTTACTATGTAGCCCTGGCTGGCCTGAAACTCCTCTCTCTCTCTCTCTCTCTCTCTCTCTCTCTCTCTCTCTCTCTCTCTCTCTCTCTCTCTCTGCCTGTCTCTGACTCCTTAGTGCTAAGATTAAAGGTATACACTGCCTTGCCTGGTGATAGTGGGACATAGACTTCAAATTTATTTATTTATTTATTTATTTATTTATTTATTTATTTATTGGTTTATTGGTTTATTGGTTTTTCGAGACAGGGTTTCTCTGTATAGCCCTGGCTGTCCTGGAACTTACTTGGTAGACCAGGCTGGCCTTGAACTCAGAAATCCGCCTGCCTCTGCCTCCCAAGTGCTGGGATTAAAGGCCTAAAGGCCTGTGCCACCAGGCCTGGCTTATTTATTTTTTTATGGGTGTGAATGTTTTGCCTAAGTGTACATATGTGTACCACATATATGCTTGGTATTGGAGGAAGCCAGAAGAGGATATCAGGCCCCATGGAACTGGAATTAAAGATAGTTGTAAGCCAGCATGTGAGTGCTGAGAGCCAGATCCAGGTCCTTTGCAAGAGCAGCAAATGCTCTTAACTGCTGAGCCACCTCTCCGGTCACAATAGTGGGATGTTTTTAACATCTTTTTTCATCAGTGATAGAACAGAGAGATTAAAAAGATCAGTAAGGATGTAGAAATTTTAAAAATCATTACCATATAAATTATAGTATATATACCAAACAAATTATACCATGCAAATTGTATACCATACAAATGTAATTCAAAGCTGGGTGGTGCTGGCACACGCCTTTAATCCCAGCACTTGGGAGGCAGAGGCAGGTGGATTTCTGAGTTTGAGGAGGCCAGTCTTGTCTACAAAGTAAGTTCCAGGACAGCCAGGACTACACAGGGAGACCCTGTCTCGAAAAAAAAACAAAACAAAACAAGAAAAACCAAAAGACAAATGTAATTCAAAATTTTTATAGAATACATTTATATTCTATATAAATGTATATATTCTATATAAATATATTCTATATCTTATATATAGCATTATATTATATTTAGTTATTATAGCATATAATATGTAATATAATGCTATATATAAGCATTATGGAATATATACATATTATATAGATATAATTATGTAATATAATGCTATATATAAGATACAGAATACTGTGCTCTTAAATTACATTTTTTTCAAATGTGTGTCGATCACTTGCCCAAACTGACCATATGATAAATCATAAAGTTTAAGTCAGAACACAGTTTAAGTTATTAAGATCATTTATTGCACTTGTAATAGTGATATTAGAGTTAAGCTACAAATAAGTTATAATGATATAAAAAGAAGAGCCAGGGTCAGTGATAGAATGTTTAGCATGTCCAAAGCCCCAGGTTTCATTTCCAGTACTTCAAAAATAAATGACGGGCTGGTGAGATAGCTCAGTGGGTAAGGGCACTGACTGCTCTTCCAAAGGTCCTGAGTTCAAATCCCAGCAACCACATGGTGGCTCACAACCATCCATAATGAGACCTGACACCCTCTTCTGGTGTGTCTGAAAATAGCCACAGTGTACTTATAATAACAAATAAATAAATCTTTAAAAAAAAAAAAAAGACAAGCTGAGCGGTGATGGCGCATGCCTTTAATCCCCCCACTCAGGAGGCAGAAGAGGGGCAGAGCTCTGAGTTCCAGGACAGCCAAGGCTACACAGAGAAACCTTGTCTCAAAAAACCAAACAGACAGACAAACAAACAAACAAAAAACAAATATTTGGAATTAAGCCAAATTCTCTTTTGTATTTGCACTAAGGATTGAGCATAGGATTCATACATAATGAGCACAGCACTCCCGGGACAGCATGCACATTTAAAGTAGTTTCAATGAGGAAATGTCATGGAAATTAGAGCATGTTGTCTTTTTAAAAGATTTATTTTTAATTGTTTGTATACGTGAGTGCTATGTGTGCAGGAGGCCTGAAGCACCAGGTCCTTTGGAGTTGTAATTACAGCACAGCTGTGTGGGTGCTGGGAACCAACTCCAGGTCTCTTCAAGAATGCAAGTACTGCCGGGCCTGGTGGCGCAGGCCTTTAATCCCAGCACTCGGGAGGCAGAGGCAGGGGGATTTCTGAGTTCGAGGCCAGCCTGGTCTACCAAGTGAGTTCCAGGACAGCCAGAGCTATACAGAGAAACCCTGTCTCGAAAAACCAAAAAAAA
>NC_034592.1:137702733-137706426 GCF_900095145.1 Mus pahari | reverse complement strand
TTCCTTCCTTCCCTCCCTCCTTCCCTCCCTCTTTCTTTCTTTCTTTCTTTCTTTCTTTCTTTCTTTCTTTCTTTCTTTCTTTCTTTCTTTCTTTCAGATGCCAGCCATGGTGGTGTACATCTTTTATATATATAATAAATTATATAATATAGTATAACAATAATTTAATAAGTATAATATATAACTTATATTTTATAAATAAATTATATAATATATAATATTTATAACAATTTATTATATATTATACAAATTATATAATTATAATGTTATATATAATATAATATAATATAATATAATATAATAAAAGTGTACTGTAGATATTTACAGATACACCAGAAGAGGGCATCAAATCTCTTTACAGATGGTTGTGAGCCATCATGTGGTTGCTGGGAATTGAACTCAGGACCTCTGGAAGAGCAGTCAGTGGTCTTAACCCTGAGCCATCTCTCCAGCCCCTCCCTGTCCATCCTTCCTTCCTTCCTTCTCCCTTTTTTTCTTTCATTTTTGAGGCAGGATCTCATGTAGTCCAGATTAGCACAGAACTTGCTATATCCAAGATGACTTTGAGTTTCTGATTCCCCAGCTCTCCTGCCCCCTGCACTTAAGTCCTGTAATTATAAGCACTCACTAACATACTGGAGTTTTGCAGGGCTGGAGACCAGCCCTGGAATTTCATGTAACCTAAGCAAACATCTTATGGACTGAGCTACATCCCTAGCCACTATTTACTTTTTCAGATGGGGTAAACTGAAGTGCCCAGGTTGGCCTTGAACTCCTCCTAAGTTCAGTCTGTCTTCTTACCTCAACTACTGGAGTGTCTGCTGCAGTAGATCACAAACCACCAAGCCAAGTGTGCCAGGCAAATCTCTACCTTGTTCTTTCCTCTACTATGCTCTGTTGTTGACAGTTTCAGTGATGCCATGTGATTTAGGATGCTAAGTTTTCCATTAGTACAGGATGCTGTTGCAGGAAGAACCAGATGCTTTAGCTGAGTAAGTTTTTCCCATCCCCAGTTTGGAAATTGATAGATTATATTAAAGTTTAACTTATTTTTTTCCATCTTTGTTTTTCTCCTACAGACTCCATTAATAATATACCTCTTTCATTTCCTAATTGACTATGCAGAATTGGTGTTTATGGTAAGTATCTTTCCAAAGAAAATGAATATCTATATACACAGATTTGTATTTACAGTTTGTTTTTAAGAAAATAAAGAGCTGGGTGTGATGACACATGCCTTTAATCGTAGCACTTGGGAGGCAGAGGCAGGTGGATCTTTGTGAATTTGAGGCCAGCCAGGTCATAGCAGGTTCCAGGCCAGCCAGGGCTGTATCATGAGACCCTGGTGTAAGAAAAAAAAGGGGGGGGGGGCTGGTGAGATGGCTCAGTGAGTAAGAGCACCCAACTGCTCTTCCCAAGGTCCGGAGTTCAAATCCCAGCAACCACATGGTGGCTCATAACCATCCATAACAAGATCTGACTCCCTCTTCTGGAGTGTCTGAAGACAGCTACAGTGTACTTACATAAATAAATAAAAATCTTAAAAAAAAAAAAAAAGGAAAAACAGGAAGTGGAGATTCTCAGAAAGTAAAAGCCAAGCCTTAATAATGTCTTTAGTCTGGACCCTGGCTTTGGGGTGGTGGAATATGAGGAATGGGTGGGCAATCTGGCCAGTTCTTTGTTACTCGTTGGTTTCTGGACTATGTAGTCTTCAATTTTGTAGCCCCAAGATTCTATGGTTGGCTTTAACTGCCACTTTGGAGGACATCCTGAGTTTCCTAAGCATTCTGCCAAGATATTCTGAGGGGGCTGAAGAGGCTTTCAAGGACAAGAATTGAAGATTGAGGTGACAGGGTGGGTTTTGAGAGCAGAGAAGCTTGAAACATTAGTCTGGAGTTGAAAATCTGGGTCAGGATCGAAGAAACATCGCTAGCTATAAGTTATGGGCAGTGGTGGCTCACACTTTTATTAATTTCAGCACTCAGGAGGCAGAGGCATGTGAATCTCTTGAGTTTGAGGCCAGCCTAGTCTACAGAGAGTTTCAGGATAGCCAGGGTACACAGAGAAGCCCTGTCTTGAACACCACCACCACCACCCCCCAAATGAAAGAAAAAGAAAAGAAAAGAGAAACCCTGAAGTCTTCCTTAATTTTATTGGCTGCTATTTATTCAAGACTTGGGATGTGTGAGGCACTTGGTACACCTGACGCTTGCAGATCAGTAGGTATTACTACTATTTAGCTTTATACACAAATATACATACACATGTCTTTGTTTTGTTTCTTGAGACAGTCTGACTATGTAACCTAGGTGATCCTGAACTCATGAGGGTCCTCAGCCTTCTGGGATTACAGGTGTACCTCGACACCTGGCTTATTTTCATTTCACTTGCTATTCTAGAGATATGGTTGTCAGATTGACTGGACAATAGTCCAGGGCATTTGTTGCTTCCCTAAGTGAGCCTGGCCTGATTGTGAGTTTGGTATTGGGTAGTCAGTGCAATACCATCCCAGAGTTCTACAGGCCTGGCAGCATCCAGTATCCTGAACTGACCTGGTTCTGTTTCCTCTTACTCCTCTTTCTCTTGACAGATAACAGATGCCCTCACTGCTATTGCCCTGTATTTTGCAATTCAGGACTTCAATAAAGTTGTGGTGAGTCATTAGTGGGTAGGACAAAGCTGATGGGATTTGGTAACTCACTTATGGCAAAGAATCAAAAGTCATGTACTTAAAGATCCAACTATGTAAAAATGTTAAGGAGTTAAGTGGGGCTGGTGAGATGGCTCATTGGATTAAGGCCTTTGCCAGCAAGCCTCAGGTGAGTTCTGTCTCCAGGGCCAGCATGATGGAATGGAAGGAGAGAAACGATTACTGGAAGTCATCCTCTGACCTCTACCCTATCACACACAGACACGTGTAGAAACACACACACCTCAAAGGACAGAAGGAAGAAAGGGAGGGAGGGAGGGAGGGAGGGAGGAAAGGAAAGGAGGGAGGAAGGGAGGGAGGGAGGAAGGGAAAGGAGAGAGAGGGTGTGTGGCATGTTTGTATTGGCTCACACCTGCAGTCCCAGAACTTGGGAGGTAAAGGCTGTATGAGAAGTGCAGAGTCAGTCTCTGCTCTATACCAGTTTGTGGCTAGCCTGGACTTAATGATACACTATCTAAAATAAAATTTTATTGTATTTATTTTTTTTAATTTAACTTTATTATTTCCTGTGGGGATATTTTGTGTGCATGTATGACTGTGTACCACATGCACGCAGTGCCCTGGAGGCCAGAAGATGTTGGATCCCCTGGAACTGGAGTGACAGAAGGTTGTGAGCCACCACATGGGTGCTTGGAATGGAACCTGGGTCTTCTGCATGAACAAGTGCTCTTAACCGCTGTACCATTCTCTAGCCCCTAAAACAAAAATTGAAAAGTCTTCCCTTTTATCAGTTTATTTTTTCAAAGGGAAAATGAATTTATTAGGCCTCTTGAGGTAAAATTGGATTCCCATTGTTGATAAATCTGTTTTCCTTCAGACAGTAATTTGGGGGTTGAAGATTGAAGGCAGGGCCTTAGAAAATGATAGGCAAGTGCCATCCCACTGAGCTGCACTCCCCAGCCCTAAAAGAATAATCTTTTTTTTTTTTTTTTTTTTTTTCCGAGACAGGGTTTCTCTGTAAATCCCTGGCTGTCCTGAAACTC
>NC_034592.1:137690184-137702641 GCF_900095145.1 Mus pahari | reverse complement strand
CCTGCCTCTGCCTCCCAAGTGCTGGGATTAAAGGCGTGCGCCACCACGCCCGGCCTAAAAGAATAATCTTAATTAGAAGATTTGGCATATTGGGCTGGCAAGATTGCCTAGTCTATAAACATGCCTGCTGCCAATCTTGGCAACCTGAGTTCAGTCCCTGGAACCCACAGAATGGAAGAAGAGAACGGACTCCTGCAAGTGGACTTCTGATCTCCATAAGCGTGCCGTGCTGCATATGAGCTCTACAGACAAGTAAATAAGTGAAAAGCCCATTGATGTAAAGTGTGTTCCTAATCATATACGAGCCAAGGAGAATTGCATCCTGGGACTATTCTCCTTGACCAGGCTTCTGAGAGGTCACATATGGGCCTCATGCCTGCAGAGGTCTGAAGATGCCCTGGACCTGGAGATACAGACAATTGTGTGTCACCGTGTGGGTGCAGAGAATGGAACTCAAGTCCTCTACAAATGCTCTTAACTGAGTAATCTCTCCAGTGGGGTGTGTGTGTGTGGGGGGGGGGGGATTCTTTTTTGTTGTTTTTGTTCCTGTTTTTGAGATAGGCTCTCACTTGGTAGTCCAGGGTGACCTTGAACTCTTAATCTTCTTGCCTGTATCTCCCAAGTGCTAGGACTATATGTATATACCACCATGCCCAGCTCACTATGCTATTTCTTAGTGTACCAAGGTGTGCTCTTATCCTCAAGACTGAATTAAAATTTGAAATACTTTTGTTTCCCTATTTCCAGAGTTCAGATTATTATGACATAGGACCTCTTGGTTAGAGTGAGGTTGATTTACACTCTGTCAGAAATGACCTCATTTTGAATGCCAGCTCTTTTGCTTTTTTTGTTTGTTTTGTTTTTGTAGTGCTGGGAATCAAGCCCAAGGCCGGTGATCTATGCCTGAGCCATATCCCCAGCCTTTTTGTGTGTATGCTTTGAGATAGGGTCTTGGTACATACAGCTCAGCTAGAGTTTGTGATCTTGGTGCCTCATACTCTTTTGTCCTGGGATCAGAGGTCTGTTCCCTCTTCACATGACTGCTGAATACAGCAGCTCTTAGTGCTGCCGCCACATCACACACTGCTCTATTGCTTTCCTGTTCCAGTGTGTAGATCCAGTGTGTAGAGTAAGACCCAGGGTTGTATGTATGTGAGGTCATCTACTACTGAGCTACACTCTGAGCTTATTGTGTGTGTACACTTGTGATGGTACACATGGAAAGGACAACTTGCAGGTCCGTCTACTACTGAGCTATACTCTGAGCTTATTGTGTGTGTACACTTGTGATGGTACACATGGAAAGGACAACTTGCAGGTCTGTTTACTACTGAGCTACACTCTGAGCTTATTGTGTGTGTACACTTGTGATGGTACACACGAAAAGGACAACTTGCAGGTATTGGTTCTCTTCTTCTACCATGTTGGTCTTGGGGATTAAACTCTGGCTGTTGGACTTGATGGCAAGTTCTTTCACTTTCTGAGCCCTCTCGCTGGAGCTCTGCGTGTAGTTTAGACTGGCCTAGATCTAATTATGTAGCCCGAATTGGGCTACCTCCTGAGTGCTGGGATTACAGGTGTATGCTACTACACTTAGCTATTGATTTAGGTAGGATGTCAGTACATGTATTCCTGAAAGACTCTACTTTATAAAGGAGGAGAAGTCACTCCCTCAGTATTATCATCACTGGAAGGTTGGTTATGCTCCACTAAGTAATTCTTCCCAGCCATGCTCATGCAAGTAACTCTAATTAAACTCAACTGGTCTCCTGGTCCCCCCCTTTCTCTCTCATATACAGACAGAAAGACAGACAGACAGACAGACAGACACACACACACACACACACACACACACACGAAAATAGAGAGGTTTGCGGGCAATAGTGGCGCATGCCTTTAATCCCAGCACTTGGGAGGCAGAGGCAGGCGGATTCTGAGTTTGAGGCCAGCCTGTTCTACAGAGTAAGTTCTAGGACAGCCAGGGCTACACAGAGAAACCCTGTCTTGAAAAACCAAAAAAAAAAAAAAAAAAAAGAAAAAAAAAAGAAAAAGAAAGAAGAAAATAGAGGTTCTAGAGAGATGGCTCAGTGGTTAAGAGCACTGATTGCTCTTCTAGAGAACTCAGGTTCAATTCCCAGCATCCACATGGCTGCTCACAACTGTTCAAAATTCCAGTCTCAGGGGATCCAAAGCCCTCTTTTGCTCTTTAGGGGCTCCAGGCACTCATGTGGTTCACAGACACATGCTAGCAAGACACCCAAATACATAAAAGTAGAGAGGGATGTGTTGAGACAAAGTACAGCAGGAGTGAGTGAGCAGCTGATAAGAGAGCGATGGGGGCTGGTATGGCTAAAATATCATTATGTACATGTCTGATGTACTAAAGGACAAATAAAAATTACATTTAAAAAGTCTCCATTTGGGCTGGTGAGATGGCTCAGGGGGTAAGAACACCAGACTGCTCTTCCAAAGGTCCTGAGTTCAAATCCCAGCAACCACATGGTGGCTCACAACCATCTCATAGGGAGATCTGACGCCCTCTTCTGGAGTGTCTGAAGACAGCTACGGTGTACTTACATGTAATAAATAAATAAAACTTAAAAAAAAAAAAAAGTCTCCATTTGCTACAAGGATCTTTTTAGTCTAGGGACATTTGTCTTGGTAGGATTTGAGACTCTATCCCTGTCGTCTACATAGCATCCTGAAAGTTCTGAGGGCACTTCACAGCTAGCCCTCTTTTCCCCTATCAGCCTGGGGAATATGAATGCTAACTGATGGTAGCCAGTTGATTTTTGCAAAAGTGACATTACCCTAATCTGCCCTTTTCTGCAATGATGTTTCTTTTTTGGAACTCACACCCAAGAATTTGTTGGGATACATCAGGGAAAACAGAGCTTTCCACCGCTGTGTGACTGCTTCCTAACTCTAGCTCCCCAGCCATTCCAGTTCCTTTCTCCATCATAATTCCTTCACACTTCCTCTATAAAAATATAAAAGAAGACCAAACAAGCCAACCTTTGAGATAGAGGAATGAGGAAGGGAACCTGAGATACTGTGCATCCGGATGGATCACTGGAACTGCTTAAACATGTTTTGCTGCTGGAACTTTCAAGCCCTGCCACCACTGATGGTACCTCCCAGAATGACTAAGTGGCTTGGCCATACATTAATCCATTCATTTGCCCACTGTGCTAAGTGTTAGGTATACCCAGAGAGCAAATTAAGTAACCCAAACCCTTGTGGAACTTAGACTTTAGGGAGGAGCCAGGCATCAGTCAGTTAGAAATACTGCCGAGAAAGAGTGTTTATAGTAGAATGTGTATACACACCTAAAGGAGTGCACACCTTCCGGGAAAGGGAGAGCTGAGCTCTCAAGGCTGTGTGGGAGTCAGCCAGAGGAGAGTTCTGGGAGCATGGGGAGCACTGCCTGTTCTTGTGCTGGGACTTGGTAGGGTTAAGTGGGGGACTAAGTATGAGGAGTAGGGTAGGACAGACCGCAGTGTGGACCAGGGCAAAGATTTTTGTCTTCATCCTGAAAGCAATGGCAAATCATCTGTCGTATGTGTCTTGTGCACCCTCTCCCACCTCTAGTTTAAAAAGCAGAAACTTCTCCTAGAGCTGGACCAGTATGCCCCAGATGTGGCTGAACTCATCCGAACCCCCATGGAAATGCGCTACATCCCTCTGAAAGTGGCCCTGTTGTAAGTACTCCCCCACAAATCAGAACCCAGTGCCAACAAACGCAAGGAAGATCTGATGAGACTGTCCCATGTTGTAGCTGTAGAGGTTTGCAGTCTTAGTCATCAAGTGTCTGCCGTACTTCTCTTGCACAACTGGGGTTAGGGCCAGCAAGAGAGACAGAGCCATTCTGTCTCTGTTGAGACAAAGACTCACACAGGGACATGCACCATCAAACCCTTCACAAAGGCCTTTTGACTCAGTGCTTGCCTGGGCTCCAACCTGATGGTAACTAGTGTTTCTTAAAAATGGTAGTTCTTTATTAGTAGTGTATTGAATACAGTTTTGGTCTTTCTGTGGTGCTCTCTCATACAGCTTCTGTACTTCATGTGCGATTTAGTTCCCTGTTTATAATTCAGAAAACTGGGCTAGGTGACAAGCTTGGAAGAGTGGCAGCTGCTAATGCTTTAAGAAAAACTTCTCAAAAAAAAAAAAAAAAAAAAAAAAAAAAAAAAAAGAAAGAAAAACTTCTCTAGGAGTAATTAGTACACCAGTGAGTATGATCCTCTCAGATCATTCTCATCTGTGTTTCTGAGGTAGGCAAAATGAACTATTTAATCAGCCAGTACTCATCAGATATTAATAACATGCTAGTTTCTAGGAACACATACTAAACAAAACATAAATTTCCTCATGGAAAAACATGCCCTTAAAATTTTTTAGAATTAGAAGCTGGACATGATGTCACATGTTTGTGATCCCAGCCACAGGGCCTAAGGAGGGAGGACTGCTGAGTTTGAGGCTAATCTGTGCTATGTAGCAGTATTCCATATCAGAAAACAAGGGTCTGTGGAGGGAGCTTGGTCGGTAGCATGCTTGCATAGCATACAAAGCCCTGGGTTTGATCCTCAGCACTGAATAAATTGGGTGTGGTGGTGCTTGTCTGTAATCCTACCACTTGGGAACAGGAGGCAGGAAGATCAGAGGTTCAAGGTCAACTTCACCTACATAGTGAGTTTGACGCCCACTTAGGTATTCTGGGGCGGGCTGCTTTTTAGGAGCCTTTACTCTGTGTATGAATTTCCTATTCAGTATTCCCGGTAGATGTCTGGGAAGCTGCTTCTTTAGTGTCACCCGATACTTAGAAATGGTTTTATGTTTTTTCCTCGTATGAGATAATTTTGGTATATCTGTTCTCAACTACATATTTCAGAAATTTGATGGGAACTACTTTAATAGGACCAAAGGTTTAGCAACATAATGAATCCTTATAGACTCTTGTATCCCCTGAGGGTAGTTTCATAATAGCAGCAGCCATTTCTTTGAAGCTTGTATAACAAGTCTGATTGCTGGGAAAAACAAAAAACAAAAACCCACCAAACCCCCAAGAGTTTCTAGGCGTTTGGTTTTAGAACTACTAATCTTACATTCCTAGGAGGTAGTATTAGATTTAAGGTCTTTACTTGTAAATAATTATTATAATCTTTTTCTAAGACACTGGTGTATTTCTTCTTTTCTGATAATCAGAATTATGTAACTGACCTTTCTTCCTTTGTCTGCTGGGAAACTCAGCCAGGTCTGAGGCTGTTCTTGTAAAGCTGTAGACCTGTCTGAGGCTGTTATTGTAAGACTGTACAGTTGTCTGAGGTTGGTTATTACACAGCTATAGACCAGTCTGAGGCTGTTATTGTAAGCTGTAGACCTGTCTGAGGCTGGTTATTACACAGCTGTAGACCTGTCTGAGGCTGTTATTGTAAAGCTGTAGACCTGTCTGAGGCTGTTATTTTACCACAGCTGTAGCTTTTTCGTTTTCTTAGCTTTGCATTTTATTTTCTTCTTATGTATTATCCCTGGTCTTCATTATGGCTGGCTTTACTTTACTATTATTTTTGTTATTTGTTTTCATTTTAGTTGATGCAGAATTTTTTGTAGAAGCAGGACAGAAATAAATAAAGAGAATCCATTCTGGCTGTGTAAGACTTTCCAACTCAAAAACATTTTAGATTGTTCATTTTCTAATTCCATTTCTTCCTACCTTAGCAGGGAAAGACTCCAGCTTAACTCTTTCGTAATGGGAGGTCAAGATGTCCTGTGAAGTTCTGTGCCAACTAACTTGTAGGATTAAGAGGATACTTTGTTCGTAGGTCTGGCTCAGCAGATACTGCTTGACTATGAAGAGGGCTAATAAGAAAGAATGCTGGCTTTAGAACCAGGAAGACCTGATTTTTGAGTGTATTTAATAGCTTTAAAAACTTGGGCAAGTTATTTAATACTGAGTCTCAGTTTCCTCATCTACAAAAGTAAGATAATGTTGCTGGCCTGGTGGTACATACTTGAGATCCCAGCACTGACAAGGTAGGGACCAGAGGGTTAGGAATGCAAGGTCATCACCAGTTCAAGGCCAGACCCCCAAAACCACACTACACTGCAAACAAACAAACAAACAAACAAAACACTGAAAACAAAATAAAAACAAAAATATTTTTGCTAGTTTATAGGAATGTTTTAAGTAGAAACATGACAGTTTTGCGTACCATGGTTGTGGTGGCCAGGACTCTCTGGTCCATTGATCAGATTTGCTAATGACAAATCAATGTGTTTTCCCTAGCTACCTCCTAAATCCCTACACGGTCTTGTCCTGTGTTGCCAAGTCTACCTGTGCCATCAACAACACCCTCATTGCTTTCTTCATTTTGACCACAATAAAAGGTAAGGCACCCAAGAAGGATATAAAAAATACAGGGTTTTACTACACGCATGCACAAGCTGACATGGTAGCACAAACTTGTTATCATATCTGGGAGGCTGAGACAGAAGGATCTGGAATTCAAGATCAGCCTTTACTATAAAGTAAGAACTTGTCTCAAAAAGAAAAAAATACATTTTTTTTAAAAAAATTACATATAAAATAAGATTATTATAGAAAATTTAGATAAACCAAGAGAAAAAAGATAAAGTCTTAAAAATCTACCACTCAGAGAATCACTGACATGATTTTTCAAGAATTCCAAACAATTATATGAGAATATCAGTATCCTGTACCTCTAGCCCAGCTTTGTTATTGTTGTCTCTCATTGTAATGATGCAGGACATTTTGTCAATGCAGGGCAGAAAGAAGGAAGAGTCAGTCCTGACTGTAAGATGTCCAGGACAGCCTTTGTTGGTGTGAGTCAGGCTAGGGAGGAATCCTGACTTTGAACTACTAATCCTCCTGCCTCCACCTCCCAGTGCTGGTGTTACAGCCCAAGCCATCACTTCTGCTAGTTCAGCTTCTTTGGAGCAATACTGTGCTATGCTTTACTTCTGTTTCTGAGCTATGTACTTGTCTTATGAATGATACATTTTAGGCATTTTTAATTGTGTTCCATTATGAGAAGTGGAGATTTCTTAATAGGACTTTTGTACCAATGTTTCTGCTTCCTCTTTGTTTGATTTTCATATATTTCAGTTTTGAGTAAATCAGTAGTTGGGTTGAGTGTGTGGCTTAGTGGTAGTATGTACTTAGCATGTATGGATAGGCTCTAGCACCAATAAATAAATGAATCTGGTTAGAACTTACATTTCACGACACTGTATTGCTCACTGCTAGGCAAAGTAGCAATTATTATTACTTTTGTTTTCTATCATTAGTTTTGCTTTTTTTTTCTATGCAATTACTCTAGTCTTATTTTTCCTGGAATTGTTTTTGTTTCATTTTTTTTAAGATTTATTTATTATTATATCTAAGTACACTGTAGCTATCTTCAGACACACCAGAAGAGGGCGTCAGATCTCATTACAGATGGTTGTGAGCCACCATGTGGTTGCTGGGATTTGAACTCAGGACCTTTGGAAGAGCAGCCAGTGCTCTTAACCGCTGAGCCATCTCTCCAGCCCTCACTTTTGTTTTTAATTTTATCTAGTATTGTGTGTGTATGGTGTGTTCGCAGGGACACACGCCACGGCTCACGTGTGTATGGCAGAAGACCACTTTGCTCCTCTCCTACTTTTCTGTGGATTTAGGATGGAATTTGGGTCATCAAACTTTCACAAATGCCTTTCCCCATTGAGGTGTCTTACTTGGTTGCTTGTTGTTTTGAGACAGGTCTCACTCTGCAGCCCTGACTGGCCTAGAACTCAATATGTAGACTAGGCTGGCCTGGAACTGTCATCAGTCTGCCTCCCTCCACCTCTCAAGTACTGGGACTATAGGTATGTGTCACCATTGGTTGCTGAGCCAGCTCTCTAGCCCTCAAACGTACATTTTTGTTTCTTTGAGACAGGGTCTCACTTTGTAGCCTAGGTTGGTCTAGAACTCAATTTGTAGCCCACACTGCCCTTAAAAATGCCTTTTATCTACCCAGTACTGGAGTTTCAGGTATTTGTCACTATACTCAGTTTTTAAAAATTGGGGTGTGGGGGGCTAGAAAGATAGCTCAGCAATTAAGACCATTGGCTGCTTTTCCAGGGGACCTGAGCTGGATTCCCAGCATCCACATGGTGTCTTCACAACCATCTGTAACTCCAGCCCTAAAGGATCCAGTGTCCTCTTCTTAACCTTACCAGCACTGTACACACGTGGTATACAGACATATATGCAGGCAGAGCACCTATACATATAAAATAAAAATAAAGGTTAACACTTTACAAAGACTATTTTTGTTATAATCTATTCTTGGTGGCTTAATTCTAATTTTACTTATATATTGTCATTTCAGTAGGATAAAGTATAATACATGTGATTCATCTGCCACAGCACACTTGAGTAAGAAAACAACTTTTGGGATTTGTTTGTCACCTCGCACTATGGATTCTGGGGGTTGAACTCACTTAATCAGGCTTGTGTGCCAAGTGTTGTCCTTGTTGAGCCGTCTCAAGAACCCAGTCTGAATTTGTTTTTTCTTTGAGGCAGAGTCTCACTATGTAGCCCTGACCTCAAACCTGTTATGTAGACCAGGGTGGCCTCAAACTCACAGCGATCCACCTGCCCCTGCCTCTCTAGTGCTAGGGTTAAAGACTGGAGTCTGTTTTTCTCAAGCACTAGTCCATTGTGTGAATGAGTCTATGCAGATTCTTTTTAAGGTTTAGGTTTTGTGTACACATGTATATAAGGGCTATGCACACAGAAGAGAGTGTTGGATCCTTGGAGCTGGAGTTACAATGGCTGTGAGTGCTGGGAATTGAACTTGGGTCCTTTTAATCACTGAGCCAATTCTTCACGACCCCTCTCCCTGTATTGCCTCTGTGTGTGTGTGTGTGTGTGTGACAAGGTTTTGGTATATAACCCAGATAGACTTCAGATTCACAATGTAGCCCAGGCTTGACTCTGAATGCCTCAGTTTCCTGAGTGCTGATGTTACAGGTCTGTTTCAACTACCATGCTCAGCTTAGAAATGCTTTAATCAATTTCTGCTATTTAGTATTTTGATGATTTTCTGGTATTTAGCTACTTAAATAATACTACAATCAGCTTCATCACATGTATTGATTTTCGCCTTCACAATCAGGTATTTTCTTTTTTAAAAAAAATTTAATTTTATTTGTAATTCATTTTTTACACTCCATATTCCATTCCCTGCCCCTCCCCATCCACTGCTCCACATCCCACACCTCCACCCCACCCCATCTCACCTGACCTCTAAACTCCCTGTGGCCTCAAGTCTTGTGAGGGTTAGGTGTATCAACTCTGAATGAACATAGACCTGGAAGTCCTCTACTGTGTGTGTGTTGGGGGCCTCATATCAGCTGGTATATGCTGCCTGTTTGGTGGTCCAGTGTTTGAAAGATCTCGGGGGTTAATTAAGATTAATTAAGACTGCTGGTCCTCCTACAGACTCACCCTTCTCCTCAGCTTCTTTCAGCCTTCCCTAATTCAACAACAGGGGTCAGCTGCTTCTGTCCATTGGTTGGGTACAAATAACTGCGTCTGATTCTTTCAGCTGCGTGTTGGGTCTTTTGGAGGGCAGACATGCTAGGTCCCTTTTGTGAGTGCTCCATAGCCTCAGTAATAGTGTCAGGCTTTGGAACCTCTCCTTGAGCTGGATCCCACTTTGGACCTGTTGATGGACCTTCTTTTCTTCAGGCTCCTCTCCATTTCCATCTCTGTAATTCTTTCAGACAGAAACAGTTATGTGTCAGAGATGTGACTGTGGAGTGGCAACCCCATCCCTCACTTGATGTTCTGCTGGAAGTGGGCTCTATAAGTTCCCTTTCCCTACTGTCAGGCATTTCATCAAAGGTCCTTCCCTTTGAGTCCTGGGAGTCTCTCACCTCCTAGGTCTCTGGTGCATTCTGGGGGTTCCCCCCAACCTCCTATTTCCTGAGGTTACCTGTTTACATTCTTTCTGCTGGCCTTCAGGTCTTCAGTCCTTTTCCCTCACCCAATACCAGATCAGGTTCCCCTCTTCCTCCCACTGCCAGCCCCATCCACTTTCCCTCCCAAGTCTCTCCCTCCCTCCCCACTTGTGATTACTTTCTTCTCTCTCCCAAGTGGGACTGAGGTGTCCTCACTTGGGCACTTCAGCTTGTTGAGCCTTTTGAATTCTGTGTACTGTATCTTGTGTATTCTGTATGGGTTTTTTTTTCTTTTTTTCTTTTTCTTTTTTGCTAATATCCACTTATTAGTGAGTACATACCATGCATGTCCTTTTGGGTCTGAGTTACCTCACTCGGGATGATGTTTTCTAGTTCCATCCATTTGCCTGCAAAAGTCAGGATGTCTTTGTTCTTAATAGCTGAGTAGTATTCCATTGTGTAAACGAACCACATTTTCTGTATCCATTCTTCTGGCTATCCAGGCGCTGGAAACAACCAGGTGTTTTCTTAAAGATTTATTTATTTACTATATGTAAGTACACTGTAGCTGTCTTCAGACACTCCAGAAGAGGGCATCAGATCTTGTTACGGATGGTTGTGAGCCACCATGTGGTTGCTGGGATTTGAACTCTGGACCTTTGGAAGAGCAGTCGGGTGCTCTTACCCACTGAGCCATCTCACCAGCCCAACCAGGTGTTTTCTTAACAATCAGTTCTAGAAATGGAATCTACCAGCTCACGATTTCTTAAATTTGTTGCTAAATTTATATTCTTATAATACATTCCTTTAATATCATAGGAATTCTTATTTTCAAATACTGTTGCTTAATCATTTGTAAGATCAAGAAATACTCATCATGTAATATCGGGTGTCATGAACCTTTTATGTACAGTGTACTAACCTTTTGCAGGGTAGCTCATAAGAATGACTTAGCTCTTCATAAGACATTGTTCCTTTTGGGTTGCTTATGTTCTTTCCTTAGGCCTTTTAGTTTCATTTATTGGGTTATTTATAATAATTACAGTCTGGGATATAGCTCAGTGGTAGAATTCTTGTATTGCATGCATAAAAACCCTAGCTTGTTATGAAGGTTGTGGTCATTTTTGCAAGAGACAATTCTTAACAATAAAGAGTTTTTATGGAGAGATGGCTCAGCAGTTAAGAGCACTGACTGCTCTTCCAGAGGTCCCGAGTTCAATTCCCAGCAACCACATGGTGGTTCACAACCACCCTTAATAGGATCCGATGCCCTCTTCTGGTGTGTGTGAAGAGAGCTACAGTGTACTTACATAAATAAAATAAGTAAATAAAACAGATTCTATTCTACTGGTGCTCGCTTCGGCAGCACATATACTAAAATTGGAACGATACAGAGAAGATTAGCATGGCCCCTGCACAAGGATGACACGCAAATTCGTGAAGCGTTCCATAAAAAAAAAAAAAAAAAAAACAGTTTCTACTGTCTATATTCCCTACCTCAGTCTCTGTCTCTAGATGCTAAGCTCAGATAGGCTGTCCCTTACCAAGGTACCTAGTGTCTGCCAAAATAAAAGATACATGCTTCATCAACCAGAAGCACTTGCCTTGGGAAATGTCACCTTTCTAATTGTTTCCTTTTGTTTTAACCTTATTAGAGCTCTTGTGTGGTTGTCTAGGTTAGTCTTAAGCTTTTGGGTTCAAGGGACCCTTCTTGCTCAGCCTCCTAAGTAGCTGGAATACAGATATGTGTCACCTTGACCATTGCTGAAAATGTCACTTTTGTTTATTATTATTATGACTGTTATTCTTGTTATTAGTATTGATATGTCACTTTGAAGAGTTACTTAGAAGTTGCAGGCAGTAGGGTTGTAAATTCAAGGGCTGTCTTTGCTTATATAGTGCACTAGAGGGCCAACCAGCCAACTTAGGCCCTGATTCAAAATTTTAAAAGTAATACCAGTCATAGCAGCACATGCCTGTTAATCTCAGGTTTGGGAGATAGACATATGAGAGTCGGAATTCCAAAGTCACCCTCAGTAATTTAGTGAAGAGTGTGAGGCCAGCCTGGGTTATATGGAATAGCTGGCACGTTGGCTTAGCAGGCCAAGGAGCCTGCAACTGCTTGTGACAGTATGAATTTGGTTCCCATGACCCATGTGATGGAAGGAGAAACACAGCTCTCACAAGTTCTCCTATGGTTTCCATACTCCTTCTGTGAATATACACAAATAATTTTTTTTAAACCTGGGGAGGGGGGGGAATAGTTCTAAGAAAATCTCAGAGCTATAGTTTTGGTTCCAAAGAGAGGCTTTTTACTGTATAACTTGATTTCTGTTGAATAAATTCACAGATATTTTAAAATGTTACACACACAATGTTGTTTAATATTTTATGAACATTACAAGTTGGCTTAACAAATTTGTATGACCCTCCTGGGAGGCTATTTATCAGTAGTGTTAAAATATTTGTATTTTTTATTTATTCTGGTTTTTTTTTTTTTTTTTTA
>NC_034592.1:137675231-137690004 GCF_900095145.1 Mus pahari | reverse complement strand
TTTTTTTTTTTTTGAGACAGTGCCTCTCTATATAGCTATGGTTGTCTGGAACTTACTATGTAAATGAGGTGACCCTGAACTCAGAGAGATCTGCCTGCCTCTGGTTCCTGAGTGCTGTGGTTAAAGGCATGTGCCACCATACCTGGCTTATTCTTCTCTTGAGAGCCTATCTTAAAGTAATACACAGGGTTGGGTATGTAGCTTACTTGCCTATCATATACAAAGCCATAGGTTCAATTCCCAGCACTGCATAGATTTTGTGTGCTGGGGTTCTTTCTAAAGTAATACAGACATTAAACACACATTTGTCATTTGCTTTGTAATTTTCATTTTCATTTTAAAAATTAGGAGTAGTTCGAGCAAGCTGGGTGTGGTGGCGCATGTCTTTAATCCCAGCACTTGGGAGGCAGAGGCAGGCGGATTTCTGAGTTCAAGGCCAGCTTGATCTACAAAATGAGTTCCAGGGGGGGGGGCTGGAGAGATGGCTCAGTGATTAAGAGCACTGACTGCTCTTCCGAAGGTCATGAGTTCAATTCCCAGCAACCACATGGTGGCTGTGACGGGATCTGATGCCCTCTTCTGGCAGGTCTGAAGGGAGCAAGAGTGTGCTCATATATGTAAAATAAACTTAAAAAAAAGGGGGGGGGGCTGGAGAGATGGCTCAGCGGTTAAGAGCACTGACCGCTCTTCTGATGGTCATGAGTTCAAATCCCAGCAACCACATGGTGGCTCACAACCACCCGTAATGAGATCTGATGCCCTCTTCTGGTGTGTCTGAGGACAGCAACAGTGTGTACTTAGAAAAAATAATAACATAAATCTTTGAAAAAAAAAAGAGTTCTAGGACAGCCAGGGCTATACAGAGAAACCTTGTCTCGAAGAAAAAAAAAGGAGTAGTTCAAGCATTTGGTAAGAATAGAAGAGACTTATACCAAACAAAAAGCAAGTCTTTCTCCACCCTCCCCCTATCTTCATGTCTCATAGACATTTGTTCTGAAGCCTGGCTCTCCCCTAATGCTGGACATTTATTTTCTACTGTCGTCTGCTATAAATAGAGACTATCCCAGTGTTCCTAATCTATTAAAATATTTGAAGAATTCTCTCGTAGTTGCACTCTCTCTGAACCGCTTTGATTCTTCAAGTATATGAATAATGCCTAGTAAGAGATCGTTCAGTAAAACTGGATTAGTTGTACATTCTTCAAGCCCTGTTTCTGTTGCATTGCATAAGCAGTAAAACTAAAGATAGTATAATTCACTTTCACTTACTTGTTTTGACTTTTTGAGGCAAAGTCTCACTCTGGCCCCTGGTTATTATAGCTCAGATATAGACTGAGATCAGCATGGTGGTGCAGAGATACAGTGGGGTCTGGAAGGAGCTTGTTTAGGCTGATGTCCCTTTGTATCTCCACTTCCTGATCTGTAAGATGGGGATGTGATCAAAAGGCCTGCAGTTTATGGTTTATGGCATGCTCACAGTTCTGTTTGGAACAAAGTAGTGCTCCAAGTTTCGCCATTGGTATGCTTAGATTGCTTTGAGACAGCCTTCCCTGTTGAAAGAGCCCAGTTGGCAAGGGATGTGAGTGCATTGGTTCTCTCCGGAGCCGCTCCTCTGCCTCCTGTTGCCTCAGATGCTGGTGCAATTTCCTTTTCTGGTAGTCCTATGGGACCTCAGCCCTTTTGGGCAGTATTCCAGTCTGTCCCACTGCCTGCCCGCCCTGGGACAGGTCACTGTCTACGACCCAGTCTCTAACTATGTATCCTTGCTACATCCATATCCTGAGCTAGCCACTGGCTTCTTGTCTCATTCCTATGTCTGTCTCCTCCTGCCTCTGCCCTGCTGTTGTGTCACTTACCCAGGCCCTCAGGAAGGTGCAGTCCCTGAGGCACCTTCCTGTAGAGGCTTGTTTTGGCCCCCACCCTGATACAGAGTCAGAAAACATATTCAGAGTTAGATTGGGTAATGTCATTCCCTAATATAGCAGTCTAGTCCTGTATCTACTTAGCCAATTTATCCTAATGTTTCTGTCTGTGGTCAGGCCAAAGGTGAAGTTTTGCTCATGAAACCTAGAGCTTATATGGACTGCACTTGCAAATACTAATAAGTTGTACTCATATTCCTCTTGACACAAGTTTTCCTGGTTAGACATTATCTCAGTTGTAGAAATATAAACACTGGGCTGGAGATGTAGCACAGTTGGTAGAATGATTGCCTCGCTGATATAATCCCTAGCGCTTCATAAACCTGAGGTGGCGGCCTCTGCCTGAGGACCTAGAATTTGGAAAGTAGAGACAGGAAGTCCAGAAGTTCAAGGTCATCCTCAACTACATTGCAAGCCCAAGGCCAACATGAGTGATAGAGGAACCTGTCTCAAACAACAAAAAGGGGGGGGGGTAGAGAAGGTAAGGTTTCTCTTGTGAACACTGGTAGCGTTCTGCCTCTTAATCTGGGTACCAGGACTTGGTAGTTCATAACACTTCATTTATCTTTGTACTAATGACTCCTATGTCTTTCTTTTTTGTTTTTGTTTGTCTTGAGAGAGGATCTCAAGTATTCTAGGCTGACCTTAAACTCACTCTACAGCAAAGATTGACTTTGAACTCTTTGATTCTTCAGTCTCCATGTCCATGTCACTTGTCCTTGTCCAGAGTCCCTGCCCCACTCTGTTAATTCGCATCCTGCCTATTCTTAGCACACTGTTACTTTGCATCTTCCCATTCTGCTGTGCTGTTTCTTAGATGTGGGTCTCACTTACTCACTGTTCAAAGCTCAGGTGTCAGCATCCCGATGGGTGTGGCCTGCCTCTGCCTACTTTCCTATATTTTGTGTTGTTTACTGGGAACGCCATGAGGACACACCTGAGTCACCAGTCTCTTTGACACCCAGCGTATGTTTGACACGGCAGACTCTGGTGTTTGCTTATCACAGTTTGTCTGGAATATTTGGTCACCTTTTACTTTTTTCCATATTCCCTGCCCCTTTGTCATCCACATATCCTAACTGGATGCCTTCTTCATTCTTCTTACCCTTTTTATATTTCCTCAAGACCTACCAGCCCTTTCTAAGTCTTTGTGCACTTCCATGCCTGTCTTGTCTCATACCCAGACACCAGGCCATTAGCTGTAGGAGCATCATGCTTCTACCCCAGAATTCATCATTTTATTCTAGAAAGCATCCCCACACCAGGCCCCTACCATTCTGAGTCCCCAAGTGTCCATCTGTAGGATCTGATCCAGTCTAAAGTAGATTTGTGTTGTGCTTCTCAGGTTACATTACCCTCTGTTAATGCTTTGTGGCTTCCTCCTCAAGAGCATTGCTTTGCCTTATTGTGTCTGTTTTTTTTTTTTTTTTTTTTTTAATAGGGTTTCTCTATTAAACTATCTGGGCACTCAATCTGTAGACCTTTCTGGCTGACCTTGAACTCAGAGATCTGCCTCCCGGTGCTGGGATTAAAGGCCTGAGCCACCACTTCCAGTTATGTGCTTGCTTTTAAAAAGACTCTCCTATGTATTACTGATTCATTCATCCTGTCAGTTACACATTCGTTGTGTGTGCTGCAAAAGGAGGAGAGTTGGAATTAAGAACAGCTTACTGCCCTTGAGAAATTCCCAAGGCAAACAGGGAAAAAAGGGCAAACTAGAGTCTCCTTAACTCGAGCTGGAAGGATGGACTGGGGTGATTGGGCAACTCTAGGTTCAGTATTTAACCTTACTTCTATGCCTTGCTTTCTACATGTGTGAAATGAATAGAATATGTAATTTTTATCACAATAAATGTGTCACAAGAAAGTGAGCTGAGAGTTCTTTCGCAAGCTGTTGTGGTGTTTCCCTGAAGGCCTCTTTGAGTCTGGCACCTTCTTGAAGTAGACATTACACAATGCATGCCACCTAGTAAGGGAGCAGCAAGTGTTAGCTGTAACTACTTTTCTTAACTGTGCTTGGGTTCTGTGACCACTGAGGGATGACAGGAAAAGAGCTTGGTCAGAAAGAATGGCCTGAGCACAGACACATGAATGGAAGGGCATACTGTTTTCAGCAATTGCAATGGTGGTGTAAGTGGAAGGCAGGTGTGTGGGCAGGTGATGAGAGGTGAGGAGACAAAGTGCAGATGGGGAGGCTCGTGTTTACTCTGGGAGTTTGAACCTAATCTGATTGATGAGATGGGACTTCAGAAGTCTGGTCTGGTCGGGTTGAGTTGGGTCAGTAGGTCTGTCTGCCAATCATTTCTGTCTCTCTGTCTCTGTCTCTCTCTCTCTCTCTCTCTCTTTCTCTCTCTTTATAGACTGGCTTTGAACTCAGAGATTTGCCTGCTTCTGCCTCCCAAATGCTGGGACTAAAGGCATGTACCGTCAGCACCACTACTACCACAGCCCAGCTTTCTTTTTGTGTTGTTTTGTTTTTTGTTTTCCAGTACAGAGTTTCTCTGTGTAACCCTTGCTGTCCTAGAACTAGTTCTGTAGACCAGACTGACCTTGAACTCACAAAGATTAACTTGCCTCTGCCTCCCAGGCGCTAGGATTAAAGGTGTGTGCCACCACCAGTGAGTGGGCTCTGGCTTTGGTTTTCTTTGTTTGTTTGGTTGGTTGGTTGATTTTCTTAAGAGTTAAATGTATTTATTCATTTCTTGCATTTGAGTAACTCTTCAATGATATTCTTGGCTTGAGATGCTTTGTCATGGTTCTTAACCACTATACAACTACAACCAACCACATTATGGTATTTCCCCTCTCGATCTACAGAGGCACACCCATTTCCCTGAGTTTCTTGCTGTCATCATATTTAATTAGTGTGATTTGGTGCTGAGCACAAAGGGCTTCCACCAACTTGACTTACACAGTCTTTTCACAGCTGGATGCAAGCACACAAAGATGGGCTTGGCCCTTGTCTGAGTCTTTGGCAGCTCTGAGAGTTCCACATGGTAGGCTATTGTAGACGAGAGTGTTTTCCAGTGCTTGTTGCTATAAAGCAGGATCAACAATTCCAGCAGCCATACCTTGTTTGCCCATGGCAGTGGCTTATGGGTGAAGTCCAATCTTGAATGCACTTGAGCCTCTGCTGCCCCGGTTTCGTGGCAGTAACAAGAACAAACTGTGTCTTGGTTTTTCAGGCAGGGTCTCAGGTAGCTCAGGATTGTTTCAGCTAAGTTGAAGGTGGTCTTGAGTTCCTGGTGCTCCTGCCTTGCCTTTGGGAGTGCTGATATTACAGGTGTTCACTGCAGTACCTGGCTTAGTCGTTTGGTGCTGTGAAGGACAGAGCCAACTAGAAAGAGATTGCTGAACACTGGTGACAGATGAGAGCAAGAGCTGACCTACACTTCAGAGGCGGACCTGTGGGCTTGGGGACTGGTGTAAGAAGGAATGTGGAGCTGGGGTATTCAGCTGGACTCTGATGTCACTAATAGGAGGCAGGTGGAGATGATTCTTCTTGCCTTAGATTTCCATGCAGGCACTGGGAAGGTAGCTCAGTGTTAGAGCACTTGCCCAGCAAGGCCATGGGCTACAGTCCCTAGTACTAATAAAATAATTAAAATTACTTATGGTATCATCCTAGGGCTGGGTGTGGAGGCAGATACCTTGAATCCTAGAACTCAGGAGTCAGAGGAAGGCAGATTGCTATGAGATCTGGGCTAACTCGATCTACATGGTGAGTTCCAGAACAGCCAGGGCTACATAGAGAGACTTTATGCATAAACAAACAAACAAACAAGAAGACAGATTGCTTCTTCCTGACCTTCAGAGTACATTTTAAAACATTTCTAAGTTCACTCTATTCCTCTCTTAGCCTTTTTTCTCTCTTGGGTCTTACAGAAGTGTTCCAGACAAACAATTACGGATTTTAGGCAATTAAGGCAGGAGGTAACTGTGTTTATTTTACTCTCTGGTGCCTCCTGGGGCAGAGAATGAGGTGATGGTCATGTATTTTCACCTTATTTGTACAAATGAATGATTTGGAATAATAGCCTCCTAACTCTGACAACACATACATGTATGGGCCTACCAGATGCATAGAGAACATGTGAAATAAAGAACTCTCTCTAGCATTTCTCCACTCTTGGCCAATTTCCCACAAATTGTTATTCAAACTTTTAGCAAGGTCAAGGAATCCCGAGCCTACTTTCACCTCTCTCACGGGTGCTGCCTCCCTGTCTCAGGGTGCCTTGGTTCTAGTTCCAGAGGCTATAACTCAGTAGATGGGAGGAGGCCTGTCTTGGTGTCAGGACTTGGCTAGGCCTGTTCCTGTGTCTGCTTAGTTGTTTTAGTAAGTCCCTGAGGTCCAGACCATCTTACCTGTTACTCATCAGTACAGCGGGGCAGTCTTATTCCAGGAACACTGCTCTTTGTCCTCGACACCCAGCTTCCTCCTGTCCCTGCCATCTCCCTACCTACTGTTTTGTTATTCTTAGTTTATAGTTTCTTGGTTTGAAGAATAAACGTTCAGAGTTCTTTTATTCTACTTGCTCATCTTTTTCTTATTCTATTTTTAAGATTAACTTTCATACATATGTGATATTATATTTGTTCCCATTCTTTTCTCTTTCCCGGTATTGTAGCTCTCCTCCAGCTTGCTCCCCTTCTCCCCCAGGTAGAATCCACTTTTTAAATTACATGTGTTCCATTACTGTGTTTCCCACCCTCCTTAAGCTCTTTTCTTTTCCTGTCATAACCCTCCTCTTCTGACTCTGACACACATACGTTCCTGCCTTTTCTTCTCCCGTGGTGACTCATGTTTCAGGTGTGTAGACCGCTTGAGGGTGACATTGCCCTCAGTAAAGGCACTTGCCATCAAGTCAATAGACATACTTTTTAGTGTGTGAAAGAGCTTATTGATCATCTCTATCTGTCCCTGGAGTGAGGGAAACCCGTAAACTTGCTTGGATTAGTGAAGAAGCGGTCCTCTTCTTCTGAAATACCGTTGTGAAAACTGCTGTTAGTTTTAGTAAGAAGTTGATCCTATGCTCATCAGAGGAACAATGAGTCTTGTTGGTTTATAAGCCGTAACCACCATGAGACATACACTTTGAACCATTATATTCAGCTGATTTCTAGGTCACTTTGAAATCTGTATTGAAACCTCTAGTCTTAGTTTAGAGGTACATTTTTTTGAAAGTTTTAAAAAGTAAAACATAAGTTGAGCCTGATGGCATAAGCTTTATTTTTTAAAATTTCATTTAGCAAGGTTTTATAAGTTTTCTATTCACATCACCATAGATTCTTTTAGTACATTCATAATGATTATATATGGTCCATCTTGTGTAGAGAATAGACTCATAATTAATGGAAAGAATATACTCTTAGTTTGATGTGAGGGCTTGGGGACTTACACAAAAGGATTGCTGCAAGTTTAACACCAGGTTAGGCTACAGAATGAAACCAAACAATAAACATCAATAATGTGTTTTTACTTAGAAAAAAAACAAACATGTAGCTCCAAGATAGAGGCGTTACAGGGTGATGAGCTATCGTGAGATCCAGAGGCCTCAGTTTCATAGCTCTGAGTGTCATGAGCAGGAATTGTAGAGGTTTTATAGCTCTGAACATCGTGAGCAGTAATTGCAGGTTCAGTGACTTTGTGCATTAGACATGGAGGTTAATAGACGTTATCTGTTTGTAAATCTTTGGACGGAGTTTTCGTTTGTTTGTTTTTGTTTTTTGTTTTGTTTTGTTTTGTTTTTTTTGGTTTTTCGAGACAGAGTTTCTCTGTGTAGCCCTGGCTGTCCTGGAACTCACTTTGTAGACCAGGCTGGCCTCAAAATCAGAAATCTGCCTGCCTCTGCCTCCCAAGTGCTGGGATTAAAGGCATGAGCCACCACGCCTGGCTGGACGGAGGTTTTATAGAATCTTTCTGACTCTGAAAAATTCTTAAGAAACATGTCTGTGGCATCACGGGTTGCTAAAGGTGGTGATTTTGACTTCCATGCTTGCCTTTCATGGGAACTAAACCAAGTAGTTTCCTTCTGTTTGAGTTTGCATAGTACCTCGCATATCCGGGAGCACTTGGGCATTTAGGAGTTTCACATTGATGTGGACTTGTTGAGTGAAGTCCTGATTGACGAGGCTGGGTTCTCCTACACCTTTGTTTCTCTTCACAGGCAGCGTTTTCCTCAGTGCTGTTTTTCTTGCCTTAGCAACATACCAGTCTCTGTACCCAATCACCCTGTTTGCTCCAGGACTTCTCTATCTTCTCCAGGTAAGCACTTGCTGGTGCCACGGCCCATGGTACTCAGCACATGGTACTCAGTACATGGTACTCAGCACATGGTACTCAGTACATGGTACTCAGCACATGGTACTCAGTACATGGTACTCAGTACATGGCCTGGTCCCTTCTGCAAGGGGTGGAGGAGGGGAGGGGGCTGTGGCAGGAAGGGCATAGGTCACTAACAGCATCTGGAGCTAGGGATGTACCTCAGTGGTTGGATGCTTATATAGCACACATGAGGCGCTGCTCCAATCCCTAATACCACAAAAACAAAACATTTTCAAAAATGTTTCTAGAATTGGGCCTTGAACTGAAGGTATCTTACTTCTTCTTGAAATGACAAAGACTAATGTGAAACAAAGGAGGCTTCAAAGTCACTAAGTTCTAACTGTGTCTTTCATTTTAAGTGTATAGAGACAGTTCACTTAAAATATTTGTAGCTGGGGTCCACTAACCACTATATTTTGTTTCACCCAATATACATAGATCTCTTTGAGTTATTATTCTTATCAAGAGCACTTACCTTGTAAGGGTCTTACAGCGATTAAACAAAATGGGAAATTTTAAACTGCCTGCTATTTTCAGTAAGCAGTTAACTCCACACTAATGAGAGTGATGGTAGGTATTATCCTTTTTTTGAAACATGACACGCTGACAGCCTCACACCATTACCCCTGGCTGACCTCTGCACTACTTTGGAACCCAGGCCCCTTTGCAATGACAAGAACATAGTAAGTGACCACCACAGAACACAGTGATCAAAGGATACCGAGGACTGACGTCTGTGGAGAGTACACCACGTGTGAAGTGCTTATGCTAAGTCCTCTGCAGACGTCATCTCATATTAACCTTAAAAGCTTCATGGGGTAGGTTATATTATTAGCCATGTGGTGACTAAATAGATTTCACTTGGCACATGAATTAAAACTGGAATTTTGGGAGGTACAGTCACTCACCTAAGCTGTCAAATGACAACACTGAGCTCTGTGCTCAGGCAGTCTGCCTGGAGTGTGCTCTCCAGCCATCTCTCTCTTCAGCTCATGAAGAATGTAGGCCTCAAGCTTGGTTGCAGAGCACCACAATCAGCATTCATGAGAGGCTCTGGATTTGACACTTAACTACTTCCCTACGCCATATAAAAGGGCACATATTAAATCAAGAGCTAGGTACTACATGCTGGATCCAAGTCCATCCTTAGAAGAGAGATGATGGCTGAAAGTGTGTAGTCAGCAACCCTGGGATTCAAATCCAGGAGAGCGATTTACAGGCCAAGTTAGACGATACACCTCACTCCTAAAACAGGTCGTATTTTACCATTCTAGCTTACTTGGTATATAGAGTCATATTGATGTACACAGTAGTAAATGGTTAAGTTATTCCTCTTTATTAGTCATGTATATATGTAGTAGAAATGTGTTTTTCTTTTCTTCTTTATGTGCTGCGAATTGACTGTAGGGCTTCACCCATGCTAATCAAGTGCTCTCACTAAGCCCCAGCCCTTTTCTTACTTTTTAAAAAATTTGAAATATTGCCTACTACATTGCCCAAGCTGTCCTTGTACTCACTGTGTAACTGGGATTACAGGCTTGCATTGCCAGGCCGAGCTTGAAGTAAATTCTTCCTCCTTCCTTCCCTCCCTCCCTCCCTCCCTTCTTTCACTTGCTTCCTTTGCTTGCTTGCTTCCTTTCTTTTTTCCTGTGTACCTTCCTTCTGTCCTTCTTTCATTCATCTTTTTTTTGTATATAGATGTGCATACATGTGTCGTGTGTTAGTGTGTGTGTCCATGTGAACATCCAGAGGCCAGGGAAGGAGGTATCTACCCTGTTCTAGCATTCTCTTCCTTGTTCCCTTGAGACAGGGTCTCCACTGAACTTGGAGCTCGGCTGGTAGACAAAAAGCCCCATGAATCAACTCTTGTCTGCACCCCAAGCAGTGCTAGGGTTGCAGGGATGTTGGCAGCCATGCCTGGGTTTTTGTTTTGTTTTGCTTTTTTGTTTTTGTTTTTTTCGAGACAGGGTTTCTTTGTGTAGCCCTGGCTGTCTTGGAACTCACTCTGTAGACCAGGCTGGTATTGAACTCAGAAATCTCCCTGCCTCTGCCTCCCAAGTACTGGGATTAAAGGCGTGTGCCACCACGCCTGGCTCATGCCTGGCTTTTTATGTGAGTGTGGGAGTTTTGAACTTGGGTCCTCAAGCTTGCACAGAGAAAATAAGTGCTCTTACTTTCTGAGCTTTCTTCCTAGCCAATGGAAAAAAAAATCTTCCTTATTTTCTAACTGGATATAAGTCTGTGAAAAGTTTTATAGTTATTATATGCAAATCCAGGTTGTTCATCAGAAAGCTTGAGCCAGACTGTGGTGTCACCAGCAGTGCCCACAGGAGAGTGGACTGCTTCCTTGTCTGCCAGCGCTGGCTTTTCTTTTCTTTTCTTTTCTTTTTTTTTTTTTTTTTTTTTTTTAGCAATTTAAGATTTCTTTATTTATTTATTATATGTAAGTACACTGTAGCTGTCCTCAGACACTCCAGAAGAGGGAGTCAGATCTTCTTACGGATGGTTGTGAGTCACCATGTGGTTGCTGGGATTTGAACTCCAGACCTTCGGAAGAGCAGTCAGGTGCTCTTACCCACTGAGCCATCTCACCAGCCCCAGCGCTGGCTTTTCAAGTTAGATTTATAGTTGCCAGTTTAATAGACAGATCATTATGTGGTGAAATTACTGTGTTTTGTTTTTCTTTTATGTTTTTGTTGAATCCAAGCACTGTGTAGACCAGGCTAGCCTCAATCTCAAGAACTTTGGTTGCCTTTGCCTCCCTGGTGCTGGGATTGAAGGCGTGCACTACCACACCTGGCATCTCCACTTTATATTTTGAGAGTTCCTCTCACTGAACTTGAATGAAGTTCGCTAATGCAGCTAGACCGGCTGGCCAGCAAGCCCTCAAGACCCACCGGCCCTGCCTCCTCAGAGCTGTGACTCCGGGTCCGTGAAACTATGCTAGACATTTTAGGGATGCTGGGGGATTTGAACTCAAAACCTCAAGCTTGTACAACAAGCACTTTAGACACTGAGCTAACTCTCTAGCCCATTTATTTCCTTCGTTCCCCTCTTCCTTCACCTTTCATCCTTTCTTCTTTCTTTCCTTTCCCCTTTTTGCTTCATCCTCCCAAATGCTGGGATTACACATGTATGCCACCATACCAGCTGGGTTTTCCTTCATCTTTTATATACATATCCTTTAGAAAAGCTGACCTGAGGCCAGGAAGATGGCTCATGTGGGAAAGGTGTTTGCCTCCAAGCCTAGTGACCAGAGTTATATCCCCAGAATCCAAATGGGAAAGGAGAACCGATTCCTACAAGTTGTCCCCTGACACTGTAGCACATGTATATACAAATACATAGATACAAATATTAATAAACAAATGTATTTTTAATGGAGCCTGAATATAGCAAGGCTTAAAATTTAAACAAGGTATAAAATGAAAAATAAAACTAAATAGATGATAAGTAGATAATAGTTACTACATAGATAATAGATGAAAATAGATAATAGATACTATATAGATAAGAAATAATAAATAAATAATAGATACTATATAGATAATAGATGAAAATAGGTAGCTGGGCAGTGGTGGCACATGCCTTTAATCCTGGCACTTGGGAGGCAGGTGGATTTCTGAGTTTGAGGCCAGCCTGATCTACAGAGTGAGTTCCAGGACACCCTAGGCTATACAGAGAAACCCTGTTTCTCACCCACCCACCCACCCCCAAAAAAGAAAGAAAGAAAGAAAATAGGTAATAGATACTGTATAGATAGTAGATGAAAATAGATAATAGATACTGTATAGATACTAGATGACAAATGTTTGATGATTGTATCATGTCAACCTTTTTTCTGTTCTTGAGATTTCTCAGAACAAGACAAAAGGGACTAGGAGACAGTTTCTGGCATCTTGGTTCAGACATCCTTGGTCTAGCTTTTGTCTTTAGTTTCCTTAGTTATAAAATAGGATAATGGGCCAGCAAGACGGATAAAGCAGTTGCCACATGAGCCTGACAACCTGGGTCAGATCCCCTGAACCCACGGTGGAAGAAGATACCTCACTTCCACACTCACACCAAGGCATGAGTGTACCATGCTTATGTTTCATGCACATACACAGAAACATACACAAACACAAAACACACAAACACACACACATATGCAATAATAATAATAATAAATAAAGCTTTAAAATGTAAAATGGGATAATGGTACCTGTTGAAATGGTTGATACATATTGGGTATGTAGAATATAGTCTAATAGAAGCTTGGTAGTATAGTTACTTGGTATCACATGACAACAATGTGGTCATGGAACAAACAGTTACCAGCTTGTAAATATGTGGAGCAATGTGGGGAAAGAAAACTACTTGTCTTCTAGAAGCAAAGGAACTCTAAAGTTAGTGTACTTCCTCTATTCACAAAATAAATCTACTTGGGCTGGAGAGATGGCTCAGTGATTAAGAACACCAACTACTCTTCCGAAGGTCCTGAGTTCAAATTCCAGCAACCACATGGTGGCTCACAACCATCTGTAATGAGATCTGACGCCCTCTTCTGGTGACAGCTACAGTGTACTTAGATATAATAATAAATAAATCATTTATCTAGAGACTGCAAAATGTCGATAGTGGATAAGCTAGTGTCTTATCAGAACCAAAGGCAAAGGCTGTTTTTCTGTTCTCTCAGGAGACACAGGGTCAGAAGCAGGGATGCTGCATCTGGCTCCCTGGTGAGTCACTGATGAAAATGATAGTTTGAGCCCATCTGGTCCCTTTCCCCAGCTCTGCTCTTCCTTTGACCTTGGCTTGGAGCCTAGTTTCCAAATTAGAGAGACGCTTACAGTGTATGATCTGATAGCACGCAGAATAAAACAGAGCCCTGGTATGCCCAGCACTGGAATCCACAGGGAAAAACAAGCTTAGTGCACAAGACTGAGAACCTGGATAGAGCCCTCATAGTGATACACGTCTGTAACTCCAACCCTTGTAACTGAAGCAGGGGTATTGTCCTCAGTTTGGGGCCAGCCTGATTACATAAAGGGGTCCAGGCTAGCATGGGCAACATAGCAAACAAAACAAACAAAGAAGTGGGGAAGGGGAGAAAAGGCTTGAGGCTGTGATGTTGGTGAGGGACACTAAGAGCTCCTGGCACCATCCAGGAAGGTTTTTTTTCTTCCCTCCTCCATTTTGCTTGGAATTTTCTCTCTGTCTCTGATATCTCTCTCTCTCTCTCTCTCTCTCTCTCTCTCTCTCTCTCTCTCTCTCTCTCTCTCGTTAAAATCTCCTACATAGGGGCTGAAGAGATGACTCCATGGCTGTTCTTTCAGAGAACCCACATTCAATTCCAGCATCCACATGGCAGCTCACATCTGTGATCCAACACCCTCACACAGACATACATGCAGGCAAAACACCAGTGGACAGGAAATAAAAATAAACAAATCTTTTAAAATTAGGAAAAGATCTCCTACATGTCCTTTTGGACTTCAGAGAATCTTACAAATATGGAACACGTCATGAGTTTGTGTATCATCCTGTGTAGCATACATGCTCATCATCTATCGTTCCAGTTTAATATATGTGCTGCCAAAGTGAGCATTTTGTAGTTCTTTTTTCTTTTTGTTTTTGTTTTTTAAAGATTTTTTTTATTTCATTTATGTGAGTACACTGTCGCTGTCTTCAGACACACCAGAAAGGGCATTGGATCCCATTGCAGATGGTTGTGAGCCACCATGTGGTTGATGGGAATTGAACTCAGGACCTATGGAGGAGCTGTCAGTGAGCCATTTCTCCAGCCTCACTTGGAATTCTTACAGCCTTGGACACCCATGAGTGCTTTGAGACCCAGTTCTCTGTCAGTGGCAACAACAGACACCAGGCTCTTTTGTAGGCACTCTTTTGATTCTTCTTCTTCTTTTTTTTTTTTTTTTGGTTTTTCAAGACAGGGTTTCTCTATATACCCCCGCCTGTTCTGGAACTCACTTTGTAGACCAGGCTGGCTTCGAACTCAGAAATCCACCTGCCTCTGCTTCCCAAGTGCTGGGATTAAACGCATGCACCACCATGCCCGGCTTTGATTCTTTTTTAAAAATACAATCTGGCCTCTTTTCTTTGAATTGAAGAACTTAAGCCTATGGCTTCCATACTTTTCTGTTTCTGAGGTCATTCATGATGCCTCACAAGGGGGTCAGTCCTATCAGGTTTTTCTTGACAATTTACAATTGCATCTTTCCCAGGCCTTCTGTAGGAGGAGCCCTTATTTAGACTGTTTACACCCTGCTCCAGTTACCCAGCATTTTCTGGTTGCCTCCCGTACGGTCCAGGGCTGAGGTGGCAGGCGTTAGCCTTTCCTTTTTCTAAATAGGCAAAATACAGGGCAGATCAAAGCACTGAACCTCTGGTCCCTCTGCTCACTACTCAGCTACTCTAGCCCTCCGTTATGTTCCAGGCTAGTGAGAGACCCTGGGGGGGGGAGAAAGGAAGGGAGAGAGAGAGAGAGAGAGAGAGAGAGAGAGAGAGAGAGAGAGAGAGAGAGA
>NC_034592.1:137656936-137675097 GCF_900095145.1 Mus pahari | reverse complement strand
AGGAAGGAAGGAAGGAAGGAAGGAAGGAAGGAAGGAAGGTAGGTAGGTAGGTAGGTAGGTAGGTGAGCAGTACCTAATAAGGAGTAACACTTATGTGCGCCCATATGTGCACACTCACAAAGGCACACATATATACACTCAAGTAATGGGAAGTGCAAATTTAAGATGGATTTTTAAAACCATAACCTTTTTCATGTAAATATGTGTATGTGTTTACATGTGTGGTAGGCAAGTGTGTATGCAGATGCACATGAACATGTATGTATCTACCTATAGATAACAGAGGATGATATTGGCTGATTTCATTGATCATTCTCTACCATATATATTGGGGTAGGCAGGATATCTCACTTGAACCCATAATCCCCAATTTGGCTAATCTACTAGGCAGCTTGAGTCTCATAACTGGCTTTTCCCCTTTTCATGTCATGGAAGAAAATGGTTTCTGTGGAGATGTTTTAGAGCACTGAGGAGAGGGACTTGAGTTAAACAAATCATCCCAGTGATGGAGCACTAGCCTAGCATGTACAAGGCTCCAGGGTCAGTGTCTAGCCCTGAAAAGCCCTCCCCTTCTGCAACAAGGTTTGGATTCTATCCCGAGAAACCCTCAACAAGCAATTTGAGAATAATTGCCCCTAAATGTTTATATATGTTAGTAATAGTATACCTCTGGGACATTGGATGTACATATCCAAGAACCTTCAAATAGGGCCACATTTATTTTGTTTGTTTGCTTGTTTTTATTTTGAGACAGGGTCTGTCACTGGCTTAGAACTCAGAAAATAGGCTAGGCTGTTTAACAAGTGCACCCATGAAATCCTCCTGTGCCTTCCTCCCCAGTGCTGGGATTACAAGCACACAGCACCACACCCAGCAGTGATTTGCATAAGTTTTGGGAATCAAACTCAGTATTGCCTTGTATTTGCATGGCAAGCCCTTTACTGATATGAACTATCTCATCTGCCTTTCTGGCTTCTTTTGAGGAATTTGAAGCTCTGTCTCCTCCACATAGAGCATCTCCTCTTACCCTTACCACAGTCCCCATGCTTCATCTCTGTCGGGCTTGTTACCTGTTCTGCCTATGGCAGTGATACTTGCTTGTGTTTGTGTCCATGCATCATGTACTCACTAAAAGGTGTAGAACCAATGCCTGACCCAGTGAATATCCTTAGTGCCCATGCTGTAACCTAGGGATGCCATTCACCCTTAGGAGAAATGGTGATTCCAGTACAGGGTGATCATAGAATGTTGTGACACCAGATAACATGTCATCAGCCGCTACTGAATTCACCCCAAAAGGACTCAAGATCCAACCTGAAGAGTCTGTCACTGACCAAAGATGGATTCAGTAGGATAAAATTTACTGGGGCTAGGGGACTGCAAGTGGAGCACAATTGGTAGAATACTTGACCTGGGTTTCATTCCCAGTGCCCCACAATACAATCAGGTATGGTGGAGTGTATCTGTAATCCCATGACTAGGGAGGTGGAGGCAAGAGGATCTGAATGAAGTTCCTGGTCATTCTTGGCTGCACAGTGAGTTTGAGGCACAGTGAGTTTGAGATAAGACCTTATCTCACACATCCACCGCCACCGCCACAGCAGCAGCAAATGAATTTCAGTGTGCAAGGCATGGTGGTTCATGCCTATCATCTCAACACTTAAGGTCTAATGCAGGAATATTGCTGTAATTTTGTGGCCAGCCAGGGCTATATAGCAAGATCATCTCAGCCTTGTATAGTAATTACACAGCTGTAATTGTAACACATGGCAGGAGGATCATGACTTCAGGGTCCTCTTCAACTACATAGTGAGTTAGAGGCCAGCCTGGGCTACATGGGACTGTCTCAAAAGAAACAAGCAAAAATCAAATCTTGTATTTCTGGTGCTGGAGAGATCGCTCAGTGGTTAAGGGCATGTACTTCTTATAGAGGTCCCGAGTTCCTGCACCCATATTGGTGGCTCACAATTGTAAGTCCAGCCTGAGAGGGATTAAACTCCTCTGACTTCCGTGGGAACCTGCATTCACATATAAGTACTTGCACACAAATATATATACATGCATATAATTAAAAATAGAGTAAGTCTTTTTAAAAAGAAAGAAAGATTATTCAAAAACAATGAAAAGAATTTCAGAGCCAGACATAAGTAGCACATGTCTGTAATCTCACCACTTAAGAAGCTGAGGCAGAAGTATTGACACAAGTTCGAGGCTAGCCTGGGCTACATAAAGAGGCTAGCTGTGGGTACAAATCTAGTCTAAAAGAGAAAAGAATTTCACCTATGCCTTGCTATGTTACAGGAGTAGTCCTTACAACTTAAACTTAAGTTTTTGTAAATAGACTTAATAAATATTCATCACTTTATGATTTCATGACTGTTTTCCCCACATAATTTATCTTAAAAATAAAGTTGTACCTTGAATTGATTCAGAATTTATAATTACAAGTTTGCTAAGGAAAAAACATTTGCTATTCAAATGTCAACAGCAATTCATTGAATTAAATAAGCCCCCAAGAACAAGGTGCAAACAGAAACTTGGTTGCTTACTTTCTGCCTCCGTCTTCCCAGAGGGAGGGCTATGGGCATCTGCTCCTATATCTACTTTATGAAACTCCATTCTTTAAAAAAAAAAAAATGATTATTTAAAACTCTTTTATTAAGATTTATTCTTATTTTATGTGTATGGGTGTTTTGCCTCCATGTGTATCTCTGCACCACCACATGCCTGCAGTGCTCATGGAGGCCAGAAAAGGGTATCAGAACTTCCGGAACTAGAGTTATAGACAGGAGTCACCATGTGAGTTCTGGCAATCAAAGTCAGGTCCCTCGGAAGACCAGCCAGTGCTCTTATCCCCTGAACCATCTCTTTAGCCCTTGATAGATCTTTTTGTGATGATAGAAAATGTTCTGTACCTACCTGGTCAATACAGTAATCAATCACATGCATGCAGGTGTAGAAGCCACACGATATACAGTAAACACAAAATACAGCAGTCACAGAGTACAATAGTCATAAGCCACATTTGGCTGTTGAACACTTGCAAAGTGCTAGTGAGGCTGGGCAGCGCCTTTAATGGCAGCATTTGGGAGGCAGATCTCTGTGAGTTTGAGGCCAGCCTGGTCTACAGAAAGACTTCCAGCCACAGCTGGAAACTAAAGAACTGAATTTTTACTTGTATTTTTCACTAACTCAGATAGTGCCAGCACATTTAAGGGAAGAGAGATGAGTGTCAGCAGAGTAGAGCTGGATAGAGGTAAGCTGAGAGAAGAACATGGGGTGGAGCGAGTCCTTATGTGTCTTAACATTTTGTCTGTCTTGTGACAGTATTGAACTCTTATGCAGTTACAAGCAAACGTGATATGAAGGTAGAGGAGTAATTCTGCAGGGGAAGTAAACAGAGATGGACAGAGAGTGCAGAGGAGGGCAGTGGGGAAGAGATAGAAATTAGAACAGGGACAGTAACATGTGGAAATGCCATAAGGAAAGATGGGTGTGACGGTGCAGCCTGCAATCCTGGCCCTTGGGGGAGAGGCAGCACCAGGCATACACATGGTACACATGCTCACATGCAAGCAAAACACCCAGACACATAAAATAACCTTAATAAGAAGGAAAATACCATAATGAAACCTGTTCTGGATTTTAATAATAATCATAGTTCTGCCTATTCTATAACTAGTTTTATTTTTACCTTATTTTATTTTATTTTTTGAGACAGGATTTTGCTCTGTAGCCTATGCTGACCTAGAACTTATTCTCTAACCCACTCTGGCTTTGAACTTTCAGCAATCCTCCTGTCTCAGTCTTCCAAGTATTGGGATTAACAGGTATGAGCCACCATGCCCAGTTCTATCCCAGAACTTAATACAGGTGAAATAAACATTTTTTTTATGTTACGCTTTTTCCAAGTAGTCTGAGATTCAGTGGTGCTTTTGCACACATTCCTCCTCATTTGGTGTGGTTCACATGTGCAGCCACACTACCCCGGCTCTCCTCAGCCTCCCTAATGTGCTTTGTGTGCATGAAACAGTTCACACGCAGCCGTCAGATGACAGCTCTCTGAAGAGTCAGTCCTCTCCCTGTCCCTTTCGGGTCTTGGAGGTTGAAGTCAGGTGGTTAGGCTTGGCCCCCGGTGACCGTTAAGTACCTGCAGAGAGATAATTTGAGATTATGCACGTCTGTTTCCTTTCAGAACTTCACCCATTAATAGTTTACTTATTTTTTTCGAGACAGGGTCTCGCAGTGTAGTCCCAGCTGGACCCTGGACCCTTGAGAGTCCTCTTACCTCAGCCTCAGCAGTACTGATGGAGTTGAGGTGTGAGCTGCTGTCTGTACCTTCTTTGTCCTTTGAGCTGTGCTTTTCTTTCATGTGAAAGGCGGGGCAGTAGTAACTTAACCCCCAACCCCCATTAGTATTTTTAAAGAGTCCCAAAGTTAAAAAAAATTTTTTTTTTTTACCATTTTTGTTTATATTTGCTTTTATGTGGAAACAGGGATGAGGTCTCATATAATTCTGGCTGGCCTGGAACTCAGTATGTAAACAAGTCTGGCCTTAACTTCACAGGACCTGACTGTCTCTGCCTCCTGAGTGTTGGGATTAAGGGCCCGCACCATCATTTCAGGCTACTATTCAATTTGAACATACTTATTGAACACTGTAAGTAGAGCCAGTGAGATGTCTTGCTGGATCAGGGTACCCACTACCAAGTCCAGGAATCCAGATTTGCTCTCGAGGGCCCACATAGTGAAAAACCAGAGCCGACTCCTGTAGTCGTCTTCTGACTTCCATAGGCACACCATGGCAAGGGTTCAGTCCACCACCGCGCAGACAAAATAAACAGGATGTAACTTATAAAGTCCTGTTTTTTTCTTTCTACTTTTAGACGTTATTATGGCTTCAGTGTATATCTTATCTTATTTATCTGTCTATCTATCTGTCTGTCCATCTGTCCATCCATCCTTTTTTTGAGACAGGGTTTTTTTTGTGTAGCCTTGGCTGTCCTGGAACTTACTCTGTAGGTCCCCTTGGCCTTGAACTCACAGAGATCCACCTGCCTCTGCCTTCTGAGTGTTGGGATGAAGGTGTGCACTACAACAGCCCACTTTCTTTTATTATTTTAAATTACATTTGAAAATTTGTTTTTTGTGGTGATGGCACACACATGCCACAGTGCATTTTGATCTCTCTTCCACCAAGTGGATTTGGGGGATTAGGTTTAAGGCAGGCTTGGTGGCAAGTGCTTTTAGCCACCAAGTTGTCTTGCCGGGCCGTGTATATCCTAGTATGTTTCATAAAACCTTTACACTTAAATTCCTACATATATAAATAACATATAATATTGTTGGATGTAATTTCACGATAGCATAAGTATTTTCGTTTTCTACTGGTCATTTGTCAGTTTCCTGCTATATACCCTTACATGTTTGAGATTTAGGTATGTTGACACATGTCGGTAGGGTTTGTATGGCATCACTGGTGTGCCACTGTCCTGTTGCCCAGAGACCATGTTTTCCTCCTGGTGCAGCGTCTTCTCCTTGATGTTTGTTCATGTGTCCAGGATGCATACCTGGAGCAGTGTTAATGGGTCTGAGACAGAGGATGTGTTGGTTGGTTTGTTTGTTTTTGGAGTCAGGGTTTCTCTGTGTAGCCCTGGCTGTCCTGGAACTCACTCACTCTGTAGACCAGGCTGGTCTTGAACTCGGAGATCTGCCTCTGCCTCCTGAATGATGGGATTAAAGGCATATGCATCACAATTGCCCAGCCTAGGATGTATTCTTAATACCTTTTTCTTTCTTTCTTTCTTTCTTTCTTTCTTTCTTTCTTTCTTTCTTTCTTTCTTTCTTTCTTTCTTTCTTTCTTTCTTTCTTTCGTTTGTTTTTTCGAGACAGGGTTTCTCTGTGTAGCCCTGGCTGTCCTGGAACTCACTCTGTAGACCAGGCTGGCCTCGAACTCAGAAATCCGCCTNCTGTGTAGCCCTGGCTGTCCTGGAACTCACTCTGTAGACCAGGCTGGCCTCGAACTCAGAAATCCGCCTGCCTCTGCCTCCTGAGTGCTGGGATTAAAAGCATACGCCACCACGCCTGGCAATACCTTTTTCAAACACTTGTATTTTTGTTTTCTGGTTTAAGAAAGAATCATTGCCAGGCAGTGGTGGTGCACGCCTTTAATTCTAGGACTCAGGAGGCAGAGGCAGGCAAATCTCTGAGTTCAAGGCCAGCCTGCCCTACAAAGAGAGTTCCAAGATGGCCAGGGCTACACAGAGAAACTCTGTCTCAAAAAAAAAAAAAAAAACCAAACCAAACCAAAACAAAACAAAAAACCAGAAAGGAAACAAAAAAAATTGTAAACTTTTGTGTCATGGCTTGCTTTTATAGGAGGGATCGTCATTCATAAGCTGATAGCTGGCTTTTTTGTCCTTGGTGTCCCTAAATGTCCTGTCTGGCCTCTCCTAGCGGCAGTACATCCCTATTAAAGTGAAGAGCAAAGCCTTCTGGATCTTCTCGTGGGAGTATGCCATGATGTACACAGGAAGCCTGCTGGTAATCATTTGCCTCTCCTTCTTCCTTCTCAGCTCCTGGGACTTCATCCCTGCAGTCTATGGTTTCATGTGAGTACAGACCTCTCTAGACATTTCTGGAAGCGAATTTGGTTTTCATAGCTCGTAGTGGAATCAGAGGGAAGAAACTATGCACACAGTGTTTACAAAAAGGGTCCTCGGGGCTGGTAAGATGGCTCAGTGGGTAAGAGCACCCGACTGCTCTTCCGAAGGTCCTGAGTTCAAATCTCAGCAACCACATGGTGGCTCACAACCATTCGTAATGAGATCTGACGGCCTCTTCTGGAGCGTCTGAAGACAGCTACAGTCTACTTACATGTAATAAATAAATAAGTAAAACATTTAAAAAAAAAAAAAAAAAAAAAAGGGTCCTCATACTTTAAGCGAGCCTCAGGCATCCAGACTTCTGGCCAGGTCCTAAGAGTTCTGATTACATAGGTGTGAGATAGCCCAGTAGGTAATATATACGTATCATTGTGGGGATGGACTCAGGTGTGGGGGAACGCTTACCTGGGACTCCGAGCTGCCTCCCTGTGGTAAATTCTTTTTTTTTTTTTTTTTTTTTTTTTTTTTTTTTTTTTTTTTATGTATATGAGTACACTGTAGCTGTACAGATTGTTGTGAGCCACCATGTGGTTGCTGGGAATTGAACTCAGGACCTTCAGAAGATCAGTCAGTGCTCTTACCCACTGAGGCATCTCACCAGCCCCCTGTGGTAAATTCTAAGCATAATAACTTGCTCACTCTGAGTTCTTTGTGTTTTGCCTTGGATAAGCATCTGTAATACCTGGTGAATAGTTTTTCCTGGCTTTCTACTGAGCCAAGAATTCTACTCTTTTTCTTGTTACTCAGGAAAGGAAATGTTGTTATAAGACCATAGACTTAATCTGGGCAAGCATGGTGCCATGCACCTGCAACCCTAGCAGCTGGGAGCTGGAGGCAGGAGGATCGGATCAAAAAACATTTGTTGGCTATATATTAAATTCATGTGCAGCCTGAGCTCTATTGCATGGATCTTGTTTCAACACCCCCCCCCCCCCACACACACACCTCTACCTATTTACCTGCTTACTTATCTGGGTTAGGGAATACTGTTTCTCTCTTTCCCTTCTCCCCATTCACTCATTCATTGCCTTTTTAAAAAAAATTATGAATTAAAGCTAGGTTGGTAGTGTATGCCTCCAATCCCAGTGCTTTGGAAGCAGAAGCAGGCATCTATGAGTTCAAGTCCAACCTGGTCAACACAGTGAGTTTCAGGTCACTCAAGACCCCATCTCATAAAGACAAAAAAAAAATCAAAACAAACCCAATACAATTAAAATAATAAAATTATAAACAGGGATCTGTTTGTTTTTATATATATAAATAATATGGTAGGAGCAGTAGATAGTACTCTCGTCACGGCCCAACCTAGTGCCCCTTTCTGCCTTCTTTCTTTAAAACACACACGCACACACACACTTACACACTTAGGAGCTCAGGATGTAGCCCACTGGTAGAGTGTCTTTAGTATTCTGGAAGTCCTGAGTTCCATCCCCAGCATTGGAAAAAAAAAACACAAATGTTTGCTTTGTGTGTGTGTGTGTGTACATTTAGGTAGCATGGACTTTTGGAAGAGCCAGTATTGTAGCCAATTCTTTTATGATTTAAATAGACAAAGTCTTCCAGATAAGCTTAAAAAATTTCAAATGAGTTTTGTGGCCCTGGGGATTTTTGCACAACCTGCTGCTGGCTCCTGAAGCCCTTGGAAAACTTGGCTGCAGGCTCAGGCATGCATTTCTCTGGCTCTTGGGCATGTGGAACAAGAATTGGGAGGAGGGAGCAAGCTTACAGAACTTGTTCCTCTGGGCAGGTCTTTCAAATGCCCAAAATAGATTGTGTTTATTTAAGTCTCCTTCCTCTTGCAATTCTGGGTTGCTCCTGACTGTAAACTGGCCTGGTGTGGAGAAGAGGGGCTGCTCTCTCAGTTTCTCGGATGGATCCCTTTCTCATTTCAGATTCTTTTAGCTGGGTTTTGTTTGCTCGGGTTTTCCCTTGTGTAACCCATTCTAATCTTGCACTCCATATCCACCAAGAATGATGTTAAGCTTTAGATCCTCCTGCTTTTACATTTGGGCTTAGTACAGTTCTGGAGTTTGAGCCCAGGGAACTGTGCATTCTGGGCAAGCACTCTCCCTTAGCTAGTATATATTATAGCTTCTGTTCTCTGGATCTTCAGCCCTACATTTGGTAAATTATCTGTATGGGGTTATCTAGAGAGCTCTTTTATGACTTATTTTAAAGGGATGGTGCCATCCTTGGTCACCTAGTACTGGCCCCAGGTCTTGAGGGAAAAGCAGGGCAAAGCCAACCATTTGTAACTCTGCTCTTTTCTCTCCCTGTGTTTTCTTAATTTCAGACTTTCTGTTCCAGATCTCACTCCAAACATTGGTCTTTTCTGGTACTTCTTTGCGGAGATGTTTGAGCACTTCAGCCTCTTTTTTGTCTGCGTGTTTCAGATCAACGTCTTCTTCTACACAGTTCCGTTAGCCATCAAATTAAAGTAAGTGTGAAGCCTACAGCTTATTTGTCCACCCTCCCCACTGTGGCCTGCCAGCACCTGGCAGTACCCTCAGACAGAACCCCGCCATCAGGCTTCTGGCTTCGTTGATCAGGTCAGCAGTTGAGAGTCACACCCAAGTACAATCCTCATGCACAGAGGATGATCTGGAGCCCTGGGCTCACCTGAAGGTGCCTGAGGCCACGTTACTACTCACTCTCATCACAGTTTCAGGCAAGAGCAGAGGTTACACTGAGGATGGCTTTGTAGATAGTGGGTCTGGTTGGATGTTCTTGATCAACAGCCCAATTATGATTTATCCCAAGGGATTCTAGTCAGGTTATTTGGAAGACTGGGCATGCACAACCCTTTTTAATCTTCTGGTCATTTTTCCTGAAATAGGGCTTACTGTGTAGTACATTTCTACAACAGAGCTGTCATATACCTTTGTAGCTCTGTGAAATAGGTTGCTAGCAAACTCAGGAACTTGGAGGACAGCATTATAGTTGAGGACTTCTTGCTCAGAGAGTTACACAGCTTGCAAGCAATGGAGCTGGGATTCACGCATAGTTTGTCTGACTCCAGAATCTGTATTCATCCTCTCAGGCCGTGCCAGGCTCCTAAGAACACTGCCATGGTTCCATCCCCCTGGCTCCAGAGCAGCTGACAAAGAACTCCTTAGGCAGGCATCTAGCTCTTGTGCAGAAGTCAGCCTCTGCTTGTGTCGAGGGGCTATTCCGAGGAATGTATACCTAGCCTTTCCCTACTCACTTCCCTTTAAGCTCATGGTCTGCTCTCAGAGGGCCACTGTGGGCTGAGCCATGTGCCCTATGCTCTCCTCACCTATGCTGTGAGACATGTGAAATACCAAGGAGAGGAGCATGGTGGATTAGGAGCTCTGCAGACAGATGGCTCCATCACTCACTTCACTTCTCTGGGAAGGACAGGGGACAAGAATCTCTGCCTAGAGGGCTGGCCTTGGTGCTGTGAGGATCCTCTGAGATGATGCAGGAGAAACTTTGCACGGAGATCAGCAAAGAAAGGGTGCTTAGGAGAGAGGAGCCATGGTAGTTTATTAATTTAAGCCAGTTTTAGCTGTTACTAGTTGTAGGTCCCCAAAATTCTGTTTCAGAGAGAGACATGGTAGCTGCCTGTAATCCCAGCACCTAGGAAGTAGAGGCAAGAGGATCATGAGTTCAAGGCTAGCCTCATCTACATAGTGGATTAGAGGCCAGCCTGTTCTACATGAGACCCTATATCAAAAAAGAAATTGTGGCCCCTGAACAGCTAAAAATGCTGAGTGTAACTCTCAGTGCTCTTGTTTCTCTGACCGTATTGCCAGTAAGCAAGCCATCAGCCAGCAGGCACTTCCTGTTTTGGGACCTGTCGCAGCGGCCTTTGCTTTCTCTAGTCATTTAGGTACTAATAAGCAATACTTTTTTTTTTTTCAAGACATGGTTTCTCTGTGTACCCTTGGCTGCCCTGGAACTCACTCTGCCTACCTCTGCCTCCTAAGTCCTGGGAATAAAGGTGTACACCACCACCACCCTGATAAGGAATGCTAACTTAATTTACTTTCTTTGGTTCCTGGGGGGCATGCCAAAAGCTAGTACAGACAGGAGGAAACCACTGGTGGACAATATCCCTGTAAACTGACTTGCTGGTGTTTGTCTGGTCTTCCTTGCCACCTCTGGGCATTTGATATCTGCAGTTTCCTGCCCTGCTACTGAGGCCTGGCTCATGCATGCCTTGTGAGTAGTAAGGCAGCCTTTGCCTGAAGGACTCTCCTAGGGAGTACTTTTGGTTCGTGAGGTAGGATCAGGGGTCTCTAGGGTGGTCCTTGTCCCTGGCTAATCTCTCTGCCTATTTGTCTTCCCTGCCCTGCTCCAGGGAGCACCCCATCTTCTTCATGTTCATTCAGATTGCCATCATCTCTATCTTCAAGTCCTATCCAACTGTGGGGGATGTGGCCCTCTACATGGCTTTCTTCCCTGTGTGGAACCATCTCTACAGATGTGAGTATTCTGACTTTCCTCACTGGGGACAGATTCAAGTGCAGCTAACTGCTAGGCGAAACAGCTAGGAGAAGGAATTGATACGCATTTACTAGGCACCCATTGCTGGCAGCACCGAGAAAGAGGAGGTAATCTGAGGCATGCATGTGCCTTCCTGGTCCTGTGGCCAGTGATGGAAAGACAAAGAACAATCGCTTAGAGCATGTGACTGGGTTCCTGACTGCTGTAGCTCATTTTGTCTTTTCATCAGCTTTGGAGGTAAGTAACTCCTTTATACAGATGAGAAAACTGAGGTACAGAAAGATGGAGTCACTTGTTCAAGGTCCTGTGACTGCTAAATAGAAAGACTAGGAATTGGAGCCTAGCTCTCTAGGCCTTGCCCAGTGCTGTCCATCCTCGGTGTTTGTAATGATGACCGTGTCTAGTCTGTGTTCTAGTACAGTGGCTACTAATATTATACAGAGACGAAGTTGTTTCTTTCTTTTCTCTTCTACTTCCAGCTTTGTGACCTAGGGATTCATATTGCCCAAACTGACCTTAAGCTCACTGTATAACTGAAGTTGACCTTGAACTCATGATCCTCTGTCTTCACCTCTCAGATCCAGGGTTACTGGTGTATACTGTCATGGACAGATTTTTTTTTTTTTTTTTAAGATTTATTTATTTATTATATGTAAGTACACTGTAGCTGTCCTCAGACACCCCAGAAGAGGGAGTCAGATCTTGTTAAGGATGGTTGTGAGCCACCATGTGGTTGCTGGGATTTGAACTCGGCACCTTTGGAAGAGCAGTTGCATGCTCTTACCCACTGAGCCATCTCTCCAGCCCCTATTAATCTTGCTTTACTTTTTTTGTTTGTTTGTTTGTTTTTTTGTTTTTGTTTATTTGAGACAGGGTTTCTCTGTATAGCCCTGGCTGTCCTGGAACTCACTTTGTAGACCAGGCTGGTCTCGAACTCAGAAATTCACCTGCCTCTGCCTCCCAAGTGCTGGGATTAAAGGCGTGCGCCACCACGCCCGGCCAGATTTTTTTTTTTCATTAGTTTATTTGTTTGTTTGTTTGAGACAGATCCTAGACTGTAGCCAATCTGAAACTCACTATGTAGCCTAGGCTGTCCTAAAATTAGAAGAAGTCATCCTATCTTAACTTCCTGAATACTGAGATTACAAAGAAGAGCCATGGTGTCAGTAGAAATTGAAATTCTTGTTTAAAATTAAATATAGGAAGCTACATGTGACCAAGCTTCTTATTGGACAGTGGCCAAGCTTCCTATTGAACTAGTGCAACTGTAGCCTTTGGCTATGAACATAGGACTTCCTGCTTCCTATAAAGACCCTTCTCAATTCTACCTATTTCTCTCGAGGCTCCTTTAGGGTAGATATCCTTTGCCTCTATGTTTCCAACACCCAACATGGATTCTAACACAAAAGAATCAGCAAGTGACAGGGCAGTGTGGCACACAACTTTAATGCCAGTACTTGGGAGGCAGAGGCAGGAGGATCTCTTGAGTTTGAGGCCAGCCTGTTCAACATAGTGAAGCCAAGACTACACAGAGAAACCTTGTCTTGAAAAACAACAACAATCAAAAAAGGGAAAGAAAAGAATCTGCAAATGTATACAGAAGGCTGTTGAAGCCTCCCCGTGAAGGAAGCAGAGCCCAGTTACCCTCCTGGTTCTGTCGGGGAGCTGTGATACGCAGCCAAGCATCAGAAGTGAACTCCTAGAGCGAGCTTCTCAAGAAGTTAGTTCTTGTTGTTTTGTCTGGGTGTCAACCAGGAAGTGAAACTGACCAGCTGTGAGTAGGACACCTACCTGTGAGTGTAGCCCCAGAGTGAAGGTAAACAGTGAAGTGGGCCGGCCACACCCAGGCCAGGTGTCTCTCTCTCTCTCTCTCTCTCTCTCACTCTCTCTCTCTCTCTCGGGTCTGGTTAGAATGGTGACCAATCTGAGCTGACCAAGAGGAGGTAGCATCTTCTGCTTGTGACATCCTCATTTCACAGATAAGAATCACCCAGTGATGAATCACAAGGCAGTCGGAACATATAGACATGCCTTGGTCTGTGGGAGGGTAGGGCTTCAGGCACTGGTCTTTCCCTGTCCCAACCAGGTTGTTTTCGTTAGCTGTTCGTCCCAAAGAGGGCATTGCCCTTTCTCAGAGGCATTGTGTAGCAATCTCACATTGCTGAATTCAGTTTGTAGACAGACAGACTACAACTTGAGTCTACATCCTGCCTTTCCCAGGCAGCTTCTTTAGCCTTTCTGCACCTCTGAATTTTCCTTTTCCGTCCACGAGATCAAGAAAGTACGTAGAGCTTCCTGGTATGGATCTATAACCCTAAGACTTAAGAGGCTGAAGCAGGAGGATAGCAAGTTTGAGGTTAGCCAGGGCTACTAAAGGGAATTCCAGGCCATATGAGACCTGTCTCAAAAAAAAATGTATTTTTCATGGATTTTTAAGTTTGAAAAAGAAAATATGTTAATAGCACTGCAGTTATCATCAGTGATAATTAACCAGGGGGCATCCCCTGCATATTTCCACCATCAAAGCTGCTGGTCTAGCAGCCAGGGACATTGAAATAAATATTTTTTAAACTTGAAATAAATTATTTTATGCCCACAGAGATGATGGAGCAGAGGAGGAGGAAATTTCCAGAAACTTAGATGATCTTATAGGCTCTATTAAGTAGAGAGAGGTATCAACTGCTTGTGCAAGGAGTTTATAGACACCGCATATCCTAAATTCCTGCAGAGAGTAGTAGTCAGCATGCTTTGTGCTGTGTGCACTGTCCAGGGACTCCTAATGTTTGGGGCACCTGTTTGGGACTTGTCCTCTCACTGAGTGACTTTAGCTCTGGCCTTGGGATCCTGAGTGGACGTTTTGTGAAGTCTTGTTCTAGTTGAACACAGTTAATATTGTAGGATGTCCCATTGAAGTACTAGCTGCTAGTATCGGTCTCCCAGGTCCCACCTTACCTGTTTTCTTGCATTGGCCAGTGGAAGAGAAAAGAATAGGCCCTGCCCTGGACACGCCTTTAATCCCGGCACTTGGGAGGCAGAGGCAGGTGGATCTCTGAGTTGAAGGCCAGCCTGGTTTACTGAGTGGGTTCCGGGACAGCCAGGACTGTCTTCAAAAACAAAAACAAATAAATCAATAAATATATCACAGTCATTGGCTTCTGCAGCCTTGAGTCAGGATGAGTCAGACAAAACAAATGCATACTTGTGGTATTAGAGAACAGCCTGCTGGCAGAGCTGGTGCCAGCCTGCAGTGATCCAGCTGCAAAGCCAGCTACCACAGGGCTCAGGGCTGGAGTTGAACATGTGTTGTATTTTTTTTAATTAGCTATTGTATAAAGGTAAAAGAATGTTGATTAAAATACAAATTAAATTATAAGCATTATGCTGAAAGTTCCTATGTATCTAGCATGTAATTTAAGAAAAGAAACATCTCTTTGACCTTTGAAGCCCCCTAATTCCCTCTCTTACCCTCCTGATGAGACTAGATACTTTTGGTGACATTTTATTTCTGAATGCCTGAGGCTGGAGAGGGAAAGGGTCATGTCAGAAGTCCCTTTTCTTCAGTGTGGTGCAGCAGATTGGATAAGCCACCCAGTGACTGTCTGGGGAACTTGACTCCATCTGACCTAGCAGGTCTGATGAAGGGTGTGAGGCCCTGGTCATCTCTGACGCCTCCTGGTGCCTGGAACAAGCTGTACTGTGCCCCAGGTCCCCGTTCCATCTGCTCTGGCATAGAGCTTTAATCTTTCAGCCTTCCAGCCAGCAAGAGTGAGTAGCAGTTCCCTGTTCCTGCAAAGGTCACCATTGGCCTGAATCCAACTGGATGCCAGCGAAGGTCTTCAAGCACATTGATATGTCTCTTTGCAGCCCACAGGATGCACTCATGGCCTCTTTCATCTCTGTACTTGGGTCTCTTTCCTGTCACCCATCTGAAGCCTTTGTCTCTGGCCATGTTGTACCCAAGAGGGGAGGTTGAAGAGTAGAAGACAGGTGTCTTCATGGAATGCCTCACTGTTATGCTTAGAAGAATAATTTCGCAGAATTGCTGATTGTGGCCGGTTTTAAGGCAGACAAGCCTTCGGGGGGAGGAAAGTCTTCAAATACAGGTCCCCAGCAGTTGTGGACATGGGGACCATTCACCTGGGTCTGAGGTTTGTTCATAGCACACAGTGTTTCTGGGAGTCCTCTGCCTTTCAGCCGTCTGAGCTCCCTGTCCTGTGACTATCACAGCAAAAAGGGTATCGGAGACTGAGTGCCAGGCTAACTGACCACCTGTCTTTGCAGTCCTACGGAACATCTTCGTCCTCACCTGCATCATCATCGTCTGCTCTCTTCTCTTCCCTGTCCTGTGGCACCTATGGATTTATGCAGGAAGTGCCAACTCTAATTTCTTTTATGCCATCACACTGACCTTCAATGTTGGGCAGGTAAGAGTTGAGGGTAGCACAGGGTCAGGGTGTCATTTTGAGTCTCAGGCTATCAGCTGAGGCCCTGGGTTCCCACCCTGTAGTTTTGACTATGCAAGGGGTGTGTGTGTGTGTGTGTGTGTGTGTGTGTGTGTGTGTGTGTATGTGTCAGTTCCTCTGTCTTTGAGCTCACTTGGGTAGAAGGAACAGGGGAGTGAACACATGAAGTTGAATCTGTCGTACATGGATTAAGTATAGTGCTGAACGTTGCTTCAGTAAGGCCTTAGAACAAATCTAGAGAAGGATATTGTTATCCATAGTTTATAGTTGAAGGACTGAGGCTCTCAGTCATGGTGAGTAGTGCTAAGAAACAAATTCAGGTAAGCTCCAGTTCAGAGGCACCCCTTTTATTGCCCTGTTAGCACTGACAGTACATCAAGTGTAATATGGTGAAAAGGTCGAGGTGAAGGCAGCTTTGTGGGTTTTGAGAATGGTAAAAGCAAAAGCAAGGAGCTTAGGAATGGGGTGGATTTGCTGTTGGGTGCACAAGAAAACAACGGTGTCTCATACAGTCCAGGCCGGCTTCCAAGTAGCTACGTAGCCAAGGATGACTTTCATCGTCTGATCCTCCTTCCTGCTTCCACCTCCTGAGTTTTCACCATTCCTGATTTATGTAGTGCTGGGGATAGAACCCAGGGCTTCCTGGATGCTTGGCAAGCATTCTTACAACTGAACTACATCCCTGGCCCCTGTTGTCTTTTTATTTTATTTGTTTAAAGATTTATTTATTTATTATATGTAAGTACACTGTAGCTGTCTTCAGACGATCCAGAAGAGGGCGTCAGATCTTGTTCTGGGTGGTTGTGAGCCACCATGTGGTTGCTGGGATCTGAACTCTACCAGGGCAGAGATCTGCAGGATTCAATGCAGTGTCTAAAATAACCCAGAGGCCAGGCTGCCACTCATGCTTACCTGAACCCCTTCCCTCTGCACACATCCCAGTATTTGCCTCTTATCGTGGCTCTCTAGATTTGTTCAAGAAATGAAATTGGCAGTGTTTTTAAGGCAGCCATGCGACTTGCCAGATCACAGCTTTCTCTGCTGTGGCTGCCTCGGTGAGAGGAAGGTCCCTTAACACCAGGGGCTGCTTGTACCTTATCAGGTGACATCAAAAGCAAGAGAAACTCAGTTAGTGGAAAAGAGGGATTGGGGTTGAGCTAGAGACCAAAGGCAGAAGGCCCAGTTATATTTGTAGCTGAACTATAGCAATCAGCCAAAGTCTCGGCATCATTTCTTACCTTTAAAGGTTAAGAAAAAACTTTTTATTACTGTGTGTGCGCTTGCCCTAGGAGGTCAAAAGAGAGCATCAGCTTTCTTAGAGCTGGAGTTCTAAGAGAATTGAGCCACCAATCATACCTCCTGAGACCCACATTTTGGTCCTTTGCAAGAGCAGAAAGCACTCTTTAGCACTGAGCCATTTTTCAGCCCACAACCTTATATTTTGAGAAAAGTCTCTCACCAGAACTTGGGCTCACCAAGTTAAGTTAGGCTAGTCAGCCAGTAAGTTCCATGGATCGTCCTGTCCACCCTGGGTTACAAGAATATGCTACCAGGTCTGGCTTTTCATGTGGGTTCTGGAAGTCCATCCCGTGCTCCCATGCTTGCACGTGAAGCAATGTATTGACTGAGAAGACTCCTCAGCTCCATCATTTCTTTTTTTTTGTTGTTGTTTTTTGTTTTTTTCGAGACAGGGTTTCTCTGTACAGCCCTGGCTGTCCTGGAACTCACTTTGTAGACCAGGCTGGCCAGAACCCAGAAATCAGCCTGCCTCTGCCTCCCAAGTGCTGGGATTAAAGGCGTGCGCCACCACCGCCCGGCTAGCTCCATCATTTCTTAACCTTTATTTATTCACTTGTTTATTTTCATTTTATGTGTTTGAGTGTTTTGCCTTTTTGTATATGTGGACCAGGTGTGTTCCTGGTGCCCATAGAGGCCAAAAGAGGGCATAGGCTTCCCTGTAATTGGAGTTATAGGTGTTGTAAGCCACCACCCCAAGAGTGCTGGATTGAACCAGAGTCCTCTGGAAGAGCAGCCAGTGCTTTTAACAGAAGAGCTTTTTCCCAGCCCACATTTCTTACCTTTAAAAACATTTTGAATGCATTTTTAATCATATAAGTAATAAATTTATTGTTGTTACGGGAAAGAAATCAAACAAAAAAATGTGAAATGGAAAATAAAGTTCCAAGGTTAGGCCTGTAGCTCAGCAGTGACGTGCTTGAGTAGCTGCTCAAAACCCAAGGTTAGATCCCCAGTGTGGGCCCGTGACGGTGGATGTGGCAGGCCGCACATGGCTCTAAGCACTGCACTGAGGAGCAAGATCAGAGCTCAGTGCCACCCTTTCCTATGAAACACGTTCAAGCTTTCCTGGATTAATAGTAACACCATCTTAAACAAACAAATAGAAGTCTTTATTGGGATTTAGGGATGTACTCAGTGGACAGTGTTTGCCTAGCAATCTTTGCTTTTGTTAGGGTGGTGTGTGCAAGCACGTGTGTGTTTGTGGGTGGGGAGACCACAGTTGATGTTGGGTGTCTTCAGTCACCCTTCACCTTTTTTTTTTTGG
>NC_034592.1:137629801-137656162 GCF_900095145.1 Mus pahari | reverse complement strand
AACTCACTTTGTAGACCAGGCTGGCCTCGAACTCAGAAATCCGCCTGCCTCTGCCTCCCAAGTGCTGGGATTAAAGGCATGCGCCACCACGCCCGGCCTTTTATTTAGCATTCTTAAGATCCTGATTTTGGGGCTGGTGAGGTGGCTCAGTGGTTAAGAGCACCAACTGCTCTTCCGAAGGTCCTGAGTTCAAATCCCAGCAACCACATGATCTGACTCCCTCTTCTGGAGTGTCTGAAGACAGCTACAGTGTATTTACATATTATAAATAAATAAAATCTTAAAAAAAAAAATCCTGATTTTGAGTTCTAGCATTACCAAGGGGGAGGAGGTAGGGAAGAAAGGTAGAAAAGCAAAGAAATAAAGATCTATCTATTCTCTCCTTTCCACCCAGAATAGAAATTGGTCATTTGATCATACATTCAGTGTGGTGTATGTCTTTTAGGCCTTATCTATTTACAGACAGCTGTAAGAACATTTGTACACAAGAAGAGCCTTTGGTTTGTGTGAGTCAAAAACATCTAATCTACAAACTGCTCCTGGACTTAGTGTTTTCACAAAAAACACTCATCTTGAGATTTAAAAAATAAATAATTTTTTTTTTTCAAACTGAGTCTTGCTGGGTATGGTAGCACACACTTTTAATCCTGACATTTGGGAAGATATGTCTCTGTGAGTTTGAAACCAGCCTGGTCTAATTGAGAGTTCCAGGCCAGCCAGAGCTACATAATAAGACCTTGTCTCAAAACAAACAAACAAAACAAGATAAAACAGAATGAGAGAGATGCAGTTAATAGTACTGGCTGTTCTTGAAAAAGACTGGAGTTCAATTCCTAGCACCCACACGGTAGCTCACTAATGGTGGCTAGCTATTGGTGGCTCACTACTCTGGGGGTCTGATGTCCTTCTCTGACTTATGCAGACACTAGCATACACAAGGAACATAGACATACATGTAGGCAAAATACTTGTATACATAAAAAAGTGAAGCAGGCCGGGCAGTGGTGGTGCACGTCTTTAGTCCCAGCACTTGGGAGGCAGAGGCAGGTGGATCTCTGAGTTCGAGGCCAGCCTGGTCTACAGAGTGAGTTCTAGGACAGCCAGGGCTACAGAGTGAGTTCCAGGACAGCCAGGGCTACACAGAGAAAACCCTATCTTGAAAAAAGAAAAGAAAAAGAAAGAAAGAAAAGAAAAGAAAAAAGAAAAATAGACAGGGTTTCATGTAGCCAGTACTGGCCTCACATGTGCTGTGTAGCTGAAGATGACCTTGAACTTGATCCTTAACATGCCTTGAGATTGCAGGCCTGTGCTGCCATGCCTACTTTTGTCATACTGAGGACTGAACACAGGCTTCATGCGTGCTAAACAAACACTGTACCAACGGCTACAGCCTCGGCCTCTCCAGATGAACGCTTGTAGTGACTCCACCATGGTCCTTGGGTAGGAGAGACACCGAGCGATGTGACCAGGTGGCCCTGCTGTTGGGATCTGAGGCTGCTTCTGGTTATTTTGCTGCTTGAAATGGAAGAGGCTTTTGTATTCTCCCACGTAGCTCATACGTGCATAGCAATGCTTTTAGGGTAGATTTTACGTGGTAGCATTTGCAGAATCAGAAGGCATGTGAATGTTCTATTTTGGGAAGACATTAGCAAGTTGCTCTTCAGATTGTGCCTGCCAGCAGAGGTCCAGATAACCCCTTAAGCCAGTAGACTGCTAGGCAACCTGCATACCTGTCATTGGCCTTTGTAGGTCTGAGCTCTGACCATAGAGAGCTCCTTGGGTTAAATGTTTCTGGAGGCTGTTGACCTTGAGTTTTGCTGCTGCTATTGCTACTGCTGCCACCACTGCCACCACCAGATCAGTAAAAGGCCGTGTCAGGAAGGAGCATTGGTTTCCGAGGCTGCTACTCTAAACATATCAGTTGTTCTGAGCTGGGGTTGGTGGCACAAAACTATATTCTGATATTTTGGAGGCTGAGATATGAAGATTACCTTAGTTCAAGCCCAGCCTAGTCTATGTAGAAAGACTAACAAAATAAAATGAAAATAAAACAAAAGATTATTAACCTGGAGTGTTAACTAAAGAAAAGAGACCTGCACCAGGAAAAGGATACTGCCCCTGTCCTTGGACCTGTGGAGCCACTGGGTGTAGATATGGGACATTTAAAAAAATTTTTTCTTATTAGTACCGTAGGTCTCATGAAGTTCTCCTGCCTTGTCTATTTATTATCATTTATCACTGCATGTGTGTGTGTATGTATGATATGTGTGATACATGTGCCATGACAATATTGTGGTCAAAGGAAGAATCTAGTAGGAACAAGATGGCCTTTCTGTTGTGAGGCCGGCCGGGGGGACTCAGAGTAGTAACTGGGTCTTCAGACTTGGAAAGCAAGCAGGGAAGGGAAGCAGGGCGTGGTGGCTGGACGGTCCTCGGGTTCAAACTAGCCCAGGCTTCATGGGGGAAGTCAAACTAGTCTGTACCTGCCAAGACCTTGCCCTGGGAAGGGAACAAGTGGTGGGGTCTCAAGAGAAAGGTGGAGGTGCCAAAGTTAGTTCGCAGCTGTCTCCACCCTCTCCCCTTTGTCCAAACCTGGCCTCTTGATGTCCTCCACACCCAAGCCCAGTCCTGCTTTTGTTTTGGCATTTCTACTGAGATATCAGTCACTCGGGAACATACGCACACACCACAGCCCATTCTTACGAATACCTTTCTAGCCAGGAAAGTTATATTCATCTGACCTCCTTCTTCCCTCCCTGGTACAGACAGATAAGAGCTGTTCAGAGTGACAAAAGGCCTCAGATTTCAAATAGATGCTCAGAATGCAGAGCATCATTGACAGAAACAGCTTTATTTATATAGAATTCGTAGAACATCTTGAGGTTTTAAAAGTCTTGCTCTGTTCATTTTGAGAAATTCCCTGTCCTATTACAGAATGGATATATATGTTGATTATTAGTCACCCCAGCAAGTACTCTAGTGACTAAGGCTCTGTTCTCTCTCTTGAGGCCATTAAGTATTTTCTCATCATGTAATACACATCGTTTGGTAATTAGCCATTGCCTCAGAGTCAATAACAGGAAATGACAATAGCAAACCGTCTAATGAGGCTTGTGTGCTTGTGTGTGTGCTTGTGTGTGTGTGCTTGTGTGTGTGTGTGTGTGTGNGCGCGCGCGCGCGCGCGCGTGTGCGCGCGCTTGCGTGTGAGAAAGAAGATTGGAACCTCTGGTTGACTGCTTGAGGACTCGTACAGTTCCCTTGCTGGTGACTTTCAGCAGTGACTTAACTTGTCAGATTCCAGGGTGATAATCCCACGTCATACAGTGTTGTGTGGGTTTGATATGACCTGTGAGTCCTATTGTTGCCTTCAGTTACCTGCTGGCATGTGAAATGTGAAGGGTGTGCTCTCAGGCACACGCAGCAAACTCCTAGGGCAGTATTCAGGCCGTAAATCAATCAATCAATCTCTCTCTCTCTCTCTCTCTCTCTCTCTCTCTCTCTCCCTCTCCCTCTCCCTCTCCCTCNATCTCTCTCTCTCTCTCTCTCTCTCTCTCTCTCTCTCTCCCTCTCCCTCTCCCTCTCCCTCTCTCAATCACCCTAAATAAACTTAAGAACAGAGAACTCCTGGGAATTTGGCTTTAAAATTATAATTGATGGTAGCTCATGCTTATGGAGGGTTTACTGCATCTGGCCCAATGTGATCTCTTTCATGTGGATCACGTGTTTGTTTGCCCTCTGAGTCTTTGTCCATGTGTTCACAAGTGTCCTGAACTGGTGGAGGGTGTGTGTATATGTGTGTATGTGCTCACTATGATGGCAGTACCCTCTAGCTGTTTCTCTTAGGAAAACTCCCTTGGTAAGCTTCCTTTGCTGTATATGAGAGGAGCCTCCTATTTGTTTAAGACCTGCAGGAGAGAGAGAGTTCACCGTGCTTCACACACAGAGCTCCTGCTCTCTGCAGCCCTGGAGTGCAGGAGTCATAGCCCTCCTTCCATCTATGGAACAGTGTGTAGTGGAGAGAAGGGGAAATAAACAAGCAAGGCAATGCTGTGGGATGGGTCAGCGTGGGGCCGGGACCATGGAGCACAGAGCCAGTCTGGGTGAGCCTCTTGGAGAAGTGCTTTCTAAATACAGTTCTGGAACTCGCAGACTCCAGGGGGTTCTAGGAGGAAGGGAGAGAAAGAGAGAAGGGGAGACCAGAGGAAGAGAGCAATGTTTGTGCTGCTAGAGGTTGTGTGGTACTGGCTGTGCTCTCTGACAGAATGAGAGCATGTCAGGGTTGCAGTGGTCAGAGCTACTTGGCCCCTGGGGACCTCATTCTGCTGAGGTTCGGGCTGAGCCATTAGTCTTCAACCAAGGATAAATGCGACTGGATCCCGACTCTGCAAACTGTATACTGCCAGGAGGAAAAGAGGTCTCAGCCTGGACTCCTGGGGTGGAGGAGGAGGCTGATGTAGTCTGTCGAGAGTCTATACTGTGTTTCTTCACTTGGAAGGTGGCTGTGAAGACTCAGTGTAGTGTTGGACAAGAATGTTTTTGAGACTACTGTCCTACCTGGTCACATTGACTGATGGAGAGTGTGTGTATGTATATGTGTGTGCTCGGTGGTTTCCCTGGCGTTTTCTTTGTTTTTGAGACAGAGCCTGGGCTCTCTTATAGCCCCCGCTGGCCTCAAACCTACTAAGTGGCTGAGCATGACCTTGACTTTCTGATCCCCCTACTCCACCTCAGGTGATGGCCCGTGACACCACACCGCCCCCCTGGTGGTTTGCATCATTAAAGTTGGAAGGTGAAGCTGTTTACTGTCTGTCCTTTGCAGCATGTGTTTGGGTGTGTGAGTGGGTAGGCCAAAGCTCAGCAGCTCAGCTCCACAGTCAGCTGTCACCCTCCTCGGGCTTCAGCCTGCCTAGACTCGGGCAGGTGGCCAAGGAAGCAGCTGTTTGCCAACTATGGCAACCAGTTGAAGTCCCCAAGTGTGTCAGTGTCTCCAACAGAAGCAGCCTAGGGAATCAAGACATACTAAGGTGATCACGGCTGTGTGTCCAGGAGGCTGCAGTCCAGATGCTGACTGGTCAAGGTGGATAAACCAATCAGCTCTGAAGTCTCAAGCTTATTCGCCTTTTCCAAAAAGAATCCGGTAGAGTAACAGAGCTGTAAACTGGGGACAACAACCCCAGAGTGTGTGGTAGGGCAGGGAGTATCAGACAGCCTTGGCCAGTGCTAAGCAAGCCTTAGAGGTGTAAGATGATGGGAAGAACTCAGCTTGTTGGGTGTAGACAGGTAGTCTAAATATGACTTTTCTCTCATATTTTGTGACCCTGGGTTATAAATGGGCCCCAGCCACAGGAGGACCTGGCCAGGGACAGATACTTAGAAAATATTTATTTCTGGCTCTCTTCTGTCACATCTGTGCTGAAGTGTGTTCTGAGTCTCATTTCAGTTTTGATTAGGTCCACTGTGGCCCTGGCTAGCTCATAGTCTCCACCACAGAGCAGAGAACAGCCCTGGGGCCTTTCTGATTGCCAAGGAGGTGAATGAAGTCTCATCAAGCCATGCCCAAAGGGTAATTCCAAAAGGCTAAGAACCAACGCATGCAGCCAGAGTGTGAGCCCTGTGCTAGGCTTAATGCTTCAGACCTAGAGCAGATGCCACCCACTGTGGTCATACACCAGAGCATGAAGATAGTATGGGGCTCCTGAGCAAAGAGCCATGGGGCACAGGGGAACTGCAGGGACTCCTGTCAGTGGGTGCAGGCATGGGGCACAGGGGAGCTGCAGGGACTCCTGTCAGTGGGTGCAGGCATGCAGAAGATAGCTCAGGAACCAGGTGTGGTACAGAGGCTTATATGCCTGTATCTGAGCACCCCAGGGGTGGAAGCAGGTCAAGCCAGCCTTGTCATCATAGTGAGTTCCAGACAGCCTGGGCAACAGAGTGAGACTCTGTCTCAAAAGCAATAAAACAAACAATAAAAAGGTCTTTTGGGGGCCAAGAAGTTAGATCAGGGAGACCTCCGTCCTGCTCCCTGCCAATAGGTTCCTGTGTTGGTGCCAGATGTGGTGGCATACTCCTTTAATCCTAGAACACAGGAGACAGAGGCAGGTGGATTTCTGAGTTCAAGGGGAATAACCTAGCAAGTTCTAAGCCAAAGCTACATAGTGAGACCCTGTCTAAAAGAAAAGTGGCTGTGTTATGGTTAGAATGGGCTCTATAGAAAGTCTGGGAGTACGGAATAGAACATAAGGGAGAGGCTGGGTGATCAGCCACAACAAACAGGTCTCAGATCTCTAGAGGCAGAGATATAAACATATTCTTGCGCCCCTAAATCCTAGGTTTGGATTAGGGAAGACCACTGTGGTGGGTAATAAACTAGAGCTTTTATTGCTTTCATTTTATACACAAGGAAAATGAAATTTAAAGAACAGGAAATCAATTACTGACTTTTGCTTTTCCCTCCCCAACTCACTCCTGCTTAGAATAGGCAAAGGGCTGTGGGTTTGGAGCTGGTGAGCAGGGTCAGTCGGAGCACCTCCGGGGAGATGGCCTCCCGCCTTGCAGTCTTGTTTGGTTTTTGTTTGTTGAGACAGGGTTTCTGTGTAGCTCTGGCTGTCCTGGAACTTGCTCTGTAGGTCAGGTTGGCCTTGAACTCACAGAGACCCACCTGCCTCTGCCTCTTGAGTGCTGAGATTAAGGGTGTGTGCCACCATGCCTGGCTCTCTTTGCAGACTTAATGGAAAGCCCCAGGCCCAGGTTTTCCTCTGAAGAGCCAAGTTCCAGCCTAGCATTCCATCCTTCCCCTGTGGCCACAGCAGCCACCTAGACCTGCGACACTCAAAGTTGTGTGTCCAAATGAGTAAGGCCCTTTTCTACACTTCTCTCTTACACAAATCCTGAACCATTGAACACCCACATGCCCACTACAGAGGCCTAGCAGTCACATTCAGCAGTACTTTCTTGGTTACAAAAGCTATCACTGAAGCCATCTTTTGTTTATTCTACTGTTATTCTGGGTTTTTAACCTATTTTGGTCTTTGAGTCTCCTGTAGACCAGGTGCTCAGCACGCCCTGCTCCTCTGTTTGTTTGTAAACATCTTTTGAGGAGGTGGGACATGTGCATGCCACAGCATGCATGTAGACAGAGGACAACTTGTAGGAATCTCTCCTACCACCATGTGGGTTCTGGGAATAAGCTCAGGTCATCAGGCTTGGAGCAGGTGCCTTAACCCTCTGAGCCATCTCACCAACTCATCCTGGATTGTTTTTTTTTTTTAATTACTACTGATTGAAATGTAGATATCATTATATTTCCTGCTAAATGTCAGCTTTTATATCATTGAGTAAGTAGAGTTAAATACTAGATTGAGACTAATCTCTTAAACAAGCTGATAGATTGCTTGCTTAGCATGCAGATTCTATCTCAAATGCCGCATAAAAACAGATTTGTGGCAGATACTTGTAACCCCAGCATTTGGGAAGTAGAAGCAGATTCAGAAGTTTAAGGAGATTCTCTGATAGGAAGTTGAAGGCCAACGTGGGTTTCAAGAGATTCTGTTTCAAAACAAAACAAGCTGGGTGTAGTGGCACACACCTTTAATCCCAGCACTTGGAGTGCAGAGGCTAGAGGATTTCTTTGGTCTATACGAAGAGTTCTAAGACAACTAGGGCTGCACAGAGAGACTCTGTTTCAAAACAAAACGCCAGGCGTGGTGGCGCACACCTTTAATCCCAGCACTCGGGAGGCAGAGGCAGGTGGATTTCTGAGTTCAAGGCCAGCCTGGTCTACAAAGTGAGTTCCGGGACAGCCAGGACTACACAGAGAAACCCTGTCTCAAAAAACTGAAAAAACCAAAACAAAAAAACAAAAAAAAAAAACCCGACCCCCAAAAACAAACAACAAAAACCAACAAAACACAGAAACACACACACACAAAAACACAACAAAAAAAGACCACAATTGTGTTGTTCTGTTTCTCTAGATAACCTTTACATTTTAGAATTGTCTTGACGTCACAGAAGGTTGCAGAGAGTGTACAGAGAGGTGCTGTATAGTTCACTCTTGGTTTTTTTTTTTTTTTTTTTTTTTTTTTTAAGAGACGGGGTCTCGCTATGTTGCCCAGGCTGGAGTGCAGTGGCTATTCACAGGTGCGATCCCACTACTGATCAGCACGGGAGTTTTGACCTCACTCTTGTTTTCTTTGTGGTTAGCATCTTAAGTTTCATAGAATTTTTGTTATACTAAGAACTTTCCCGGGATATTACTGTTAACTGAATGAAAGGCTTCATTGGGACTTAACATTTCCAGGCATGGCCTCTTCTAGAACTACAGAACCATGTTATACTTGGTCGTGTCTCCCAGCATTCTCTGCTCTGCGTTGTCTTTATTTCTCATAACTTTGAAAGGCTTATGGGACACTAGGCAAGTCCCCTCGCTCAGTGAGGTCAATCTGAGGCTGACACTTGTGCTTTTTGTTCGTTTGTTTTTCAAGACTCCCCAGGGTTCTGGAGAGATGGCCCAACAGTACAGAACACTTGCTGCTATTGCAAGGGTTACCCATCCCTGGGACTACCACTTCAGACATTGCCCAGGGCCCCCTGCTTTCAAACCCTCTCCTGTGCCGGGCAGCCAGAGGGAACTTTTCAAACCACAAATCTGCTCATGTTACTACTTGACCTGAGTTCTCCCGAAAGCTTCTCGGGCTTCAGACTCGTCCCAGCTCCATGACCCTGGTCCTGCCATCCATTACATCATTTCCCTGTACTGCCCTTCTCACCACAGGATCTCTGGTGCTCCCACTGCCTGGAACATTTCCCCCTAGTCAGTACCTGACTCCCCTTCATCTGTAGTAGGCTCACTTCCTCCAGATTAGGTCCTGACCTCTCTGCTGACAAACTCGTTGCGACTGCAACTTCCCATTCAACTGTGTGGCACTTGGTGGGAATGCTGCTTCTGCCACTGTGGCATTTACCTGCCCCATCTCAGTCTGACCACAGAATCAAAGGAGCCAACAATCTCAGTTGGCTGTCACCCTAAATAGAGTCCCAGAGAGGAACAGGGTTCGTCCATTTGCACACTTGACCCCAAAGTCCACAGCCCTACTCAGCCCAACATGCCCAAGACTGGAGTAACTGGAGCTGGCAGGGGAGGGCAGGCACAGTATTGGACACACCAGTTCTCGTTTGTAGGCTCCAAGAGCACTAGCACCAGCCACCTTAGTTCACACAGGAGACTAGGGCCTAGAACACGGCAGGTACCTAGTGAGGGGGCCAGATCAGAGCTTGACCTCACTGGGGGCTAATGGCCTGTTTACAAATAGGGAAACTGAGGCTGGAGGTATTCAATTAGTTGGACCAAAGCCATACCTGGAAGGCTGGACTTGGATATACACCCTTAAGTGTGTGATGTGCCAAGAGTCCATCCACAAAAGGACACAGGGCCCGGTGGCATATCAGCAAGTGACCAGGCAGCCAGGTTGGTCAGCCTGGCTTAGGCAGTAGATAGTGACCTTGAACCCTGAGGTTTCCCCACCCAGACCCTGTGTCGGGGTAGGTGAGGAACACATGCAGAATCAGAATTCACAACTCATCACAGTGATGAGCTGGCTAGGTCCAAGGAAAGAAAATCATCCCAGTCACATCCAGAAATAACTTTTTTTTTTTTTTTTAGTTTTTCGAGACAGGGTTTCTCTGTGTAGCCTTGGCTGTCCTGGAACTCACTCTGTAGACCAGACTGGCCCTGAACCCAGAAATCCACCTGCCTCTGCCTCCCAAGTGCTTGGATTAAAGGCGTGCGCCATCACCGCCCGGCTCAGAAATAACTTTTAACAGGTTAGTAATGTTGGCAGGAGCTTGATAGTGGTGGTACATGCCTTCTTCAGTTCCAGTGCTCGGGAGATGGAGGCAGTCAGATCTCGTGAGACTGAGATCTGCCTGCTTCTGTCTTCAAAGTGCTGGGACTAAAGGTTTGTACCACCACCAAACCTGACAAACTGTTTCCAAGGTAGTTCCTGGGCTGCCTGTTATGGGGAAAATAGGCAATTTTGTGTTCTGTGTTCCTGGATAGACGGCTTCTCTAGGGAAGGCTAGAGGGGGAGTGCCTGTGGGCAGAGGCAAGGTGCACGCACACTGGTTTGGATTCTCACGGATGGAAGTGTAAACCAGGACAAGGAAACAGAAGGTAGGATACAGACAGCTGCCAGATGACCGGTAAGATCACTCAGGGCTAGGTACGAGCTAAGAGGGAAGGTCCCTGCGCAGAATTAGAGATTGGGAGATGCCAGGCAGGCACTAGCCTGCCTGTCTAACCCTGCAAAGGGTAGTATTCAGTAAGGTGCCTTGTGGCTTCTCACACTCTCCTTCCTTGCCAGATCCTGCTCATCTCTGACTACTTCTACGCCTTCCTGCGGCGGGAGTATTACCTCACGCACGGTCTCCACGTGACGGCCAAGGACGGCACGGAGGCCATGCTTGTGCTCAAGTAGCCCTGGCTGGCACAGCGCTGCATGGACAAGAGGGGGAAGGGCCAGAAGCTGGGCCAGGTCCCTCATCCAGAGTTGCCAGCAGGCACGTCCTCAGGCAGAAGAAGTTCAAGTCCAGGGTCACAAATCTCTGGCACCAAAGGGGACTCATAGCTGGCAACACGGCCCATGGGGAGGATCTAGGAGCATCCCACTTGGACCACCACTTTGTGACTGTGCACAGAAAGGAAGCCGCCGGTGAGCAGGGCTTTGTAGGTTGTGACACTTAATAAATGTGTGGGTCTTTTTTCATTGTTCTGATGACATGTATTCCTAGCGTGGAGTGAGCGTGACCCCTAAAACTACGTGATATCCTGTACTAAGGAGTGAGTTTCTGGGAACTCACACTCCACAGAACACACGTCTCTGTCTGATTGAATGTGTGAACAGTCACCTAGCAGCCCTCCCTACTCCCAAACAAGCAGCTGGAGGCAAAGGGCCAGGCAGGCCTGAGCAATCTTTATTCTGCAGAGGAAATGACCACAGATCCATACACCGTCTCAGGACAAGGGGAGCCAGCCTTTCAGGGGTGGGGCAGGTCCTGGCAGGAAGCAAAGCCTCAGGTGGATGAGGGGCAGGATGGGCAGACAGGCAAGGGCCTAAAAAAATGACAAACCCCAGAGAGCAGGGATGCTGCTCCCCACCCACTCCCAACCTAGCCAGCACCCAAAAAAACAACCCTAACATGACTGGCCCAGGACCTACCCAGGATGTGGTAGGCTGGCTGGTGGCCCCTACCTGGGGGGAGGGGGTGTCACATCTCTGCCTAATCCACTGGGGACTGAAATAGTTTAGGAGCCAGGACCTCCTTGGGGAGAACCTGACCAGAACTTCCAGCCACCCCCCACCCCCACTCTTGACTCAGAAGCCGAAGGTTTCTTGGGAGGCATAGACCATGTAGAGGAATCCGTCTTCATCCTTCTCCTGTTCATAGATGTCAGCGATGGGTGTGGAGACGCTCACCATGCTGTGCTGGTTCACCAGCAGGAAGAAGGCCTGCGTGGGGTTGAGTTGCAGGCGGCGCCTGTGGAGGTAGCAGGCATGCCAGGTGAGGAGGCCGCCTGCTGGAGGCCTAGGTGACCCTCCCAGAATGTTTCGAACCTTCGCTTTCAGTCCATCTCAGCCAGAGGCTCTCTCACCTCTTTACTGAAGCTCGTCCCAACCCCGACCTTGGTCTTTTCCAGCCTCCTAGAACAGGGGCCGGGTGTCCCAAATCAGTCCCCTCGCCCCACTCCATCCCTTCTAGTGGAACCTGGCCCTGCCCCACCCAAGGCCTGTAGGAGGCGGCCCACGCACCGGATGATCTTGACCAACTCGCTCATGTTAACATGGTCTGGGACCAGAAACTTGGTCTTATCCAGGACAGGCAGCTGCTTCTCACCCTTGTAGCGCTCGATGATCACCTGGGAGTGGAGTGGGCGGGGGACTCGTAAGCCAGGGGCGGGACCTGGCAGGGCAGGGCGTGGCTGGGGGGGGCTAGAGACTCACCGGGATCTTACTGGGGTGCTGGTCGCGGATCTGCTGCACCTCCTTACAGCGGTCGGCTGCGGACAGAGCTCTGTGTGAGGCCCAGCGGCGCTGAGGCCTCCCGCGACTCCGCCTCGCTGATCCCCGAGGGGCGGCTCCGGGCCCGCCCCGCCCCAGCACCCGCCCCCGGGGCCGTCGGCCCCACAGCCCTCCACCGGGGGACGCGGTAGGGAGGCGGGCGACCCTGCCAGGCCTTGCGGCCTCTCCACCCGGGGTCCGGCCGGCTGGTGCCTGACGTCATGGGGCTGACGTCACCTGCGGCAATCGGGGTCGGCTGGCACCCCCATCCCTCGGTCCCCGATGGCAGTTCGCCCCCCAGGGCCTCACCGAAGCTGCGCCGCTGCTTGAAAGGCCGGTCGGAGGGCATCGCGCGGGCCCGGCGGGGCGCGCAGCCGGGGCTCCGGGGCGCGCGGCTCAGGGATGCGTCTGCGGTTCGGCGCGCCGGGGGCTCCGGGGCTCGAGCTCAAGGGCTGCGGGGCTCGCGCTGAGCCTGGCGGTGACGGCTGCGGGAGGTAACTCGCCTGGGTGACGTCAGGTCACAACATTCCTTAAAGGGGAGGCCGGCGCGCCGCTCCCATTGGGCCGACGGAAAACCCGCCTGCCTGGACCTGTGACGCCACGGCGCAGACAGCCCGGATTCCCGGCGCAGGTCGTAAGGAGGCGGAGCTCCAGGGCGCGTCACAGTTCTGTGACGTCACGATGGCAGGCTCGGCTCCTTGGCTCCTCAGACTTGGAAGCCGGGCTGTTGTCGCCTCCATCAAGTCTCTCTTCGCTCCGGAGTAGTTCACCGCGCCTTCACCGAGTTTAGCATTCGAGAACGAAGGTGGAGCGGGGAGAGGGTGGAACACCCAGAGTTTTAAAATATTTTATGTGTTTGTAAGTGTATGCCCGCGGAGGCCCAACATAGCATCGGATTTCCTTAGGCTGGAGTTAATTGCGGTGCTGGGAATCAAGCTTAGGTCCTCTGTAATAATAGCAAGGGCTATTATTATTAATTGTTGAGCCATTGCTCTAGACCCCCACCCAGGTTTTCAAAGAATTCTGGAACAACCATAGAAAACATAGACTTCCAGAGTGAGGTTGGCTAATAAGTGATTTAGAAAGCAGGAGAGAATCGCTGAATGGGGGGCTATATCAGAAGTGGTTAACCATGAGATGGAGAACATTCGGAACTGACAACACGCGAAGTCAGAATTTACAGGGAGAGCCCCTTGGTAGGATAGACAGAAGTATGGTCTGGGAATGTTACTGAGGGTCAGGGTAGGATACTTGCCTAGCAGATGTAAGGCTTAAGTTCAGTATCTCAGGCTTTGCGGGAGGTGGAGGGGATAGAGGGACGGGACAGCACACAGGGACACCGAGAGGCAGCCCCTTGAAGACCTTTACAAATTGATTAAAAGCCAGAATTAATGCCCGATGTAGCTGGCTCTCATTTGTAGTCCTAGCTCAATGGTATTTTGAGGCAGGAGAATGGGCTAGAGTTGAAGTAAGGGAGAAAAAAGATAAAAGACTTTACAAAGGACCGATGCTTGAAAAAAGTTCGTTTGTACTTCAGAAACATACAACTCAAAGGGAAGAAATTTGGATGGGAACTGGTAACCAGATTAACAGATGCATGTGTAAGTAATTCTAAACAACTACTTATGGATATAAATGGTAGTGATTGTGGGTACAAAAATAAGTTGCTAAGGTCACAATAATTCAGCTAGGATTGCCTTAAAGAGGTTGGGTGGTGGTGTACTCCTTAACCCCAGCACTCTGTAGGCAGAGACAGGATGATCTCTTGAGTTCAAGGCCAGCCTGGTTTAGATAGTGAGACCTTGTGTTTTGGGTTTTGTTTTGCTTTTTAAATGTCCCAGGGGGCTGGATTTGTTTGGAAAGATATTATTGTCTGCCTGGTCAGGTAGGGTGCTTGCTGGCAAGCATGAGGATGTGAGTTCAATTTTCGGAATATGTTAGATCCTAGAGGCTCTGCCTACAAAGGGATTCAACCAGGCCTTATATCCCATCTCTACCTTCTCCAAGAAGCTCAACACCTGGTATGTGGCAGCCCCAAATTAGGGTGGGGCGGTAGGATTACTTCCCTAAATTATGACCTTAAGTCCTATTTAGTGCCTTCACTAACCTTAGACACCTTCTCCTAGAAGAAAATCTGTTAGTGCGAGGATTAGCCTTTGTTTTGAGGGTTTCTGATGGATCTCTGCCATGTCCTGGCTTCTCTTTCAGCAAGTGACAGGATTACTAAATCTGTCTCAGGACATCTCTCTACTGAACCTGGGAAGAATTTTTTAAAATATTTTAAATATTAAAATATTTTCTGTCTGTGGTGGTAGAACAACAACTTCCACACAGCAAACAGATAAATGTAAAAAAAAAAAAAAAAAAAAGTCAGACACAACAGGAAGGATCATTAAGAGACTAGAAATGGGGCTGGATGCCTTCTTCTGACATATACAAAATAAATAAATCCTCTTTTAAGAGAGAGAGAGAGAGAGAGAGAGAGAGAGAGAGAGAGAGAGAGAGAATATAGAAATGGAAAATATGGTATTAAATACTGAAAGGGGGTTAGTGAAGGGTTCTGAACTATGGAAGCCAGAAACAGAGTATGTAGGACGTAAATGGGATGGAAGCCGACCTGGAGGAATCTTATACTCACCTATAAAAATGCCATGTTCTTGGGGTGCAGCTCATGCCTCCCCTGCAGGACACCCTAGGTTTGATCCCAGCTTTAAATAGATTGGACATGGTGGCATATGCCTGTCATCCCAAATATTAGGACTGGCCAAGAAAAGTAAGAAGGAAGGCCATCGTGTTTACAAGAGGCCGCAGAGGAACAATGTTATCATATGTGTGAAATGGCAAAGTGAGACCCATGTCTTTGTGTTGTAAGTAAAAAGTTAATAAAAACGTAAAATTTAGGCCAATGAGATGAATCTAGGTGCTTTCTGCCAAACCTAACCGTGTGAGTTCATTCCCTGACAACTGTGTGGTGAAAGGAGAGAGCCAGTCTCTGCAAATTGTTCTCTGACCCTCAGACTTGTAAATACAAACCTTACAAGTAAATGTTTAAAAAACAAAACAAAAAAGTACCAGATGTGTACAGAGAAAACCAAAAGGAGAAATTGATAGAAAATTCACACAAAATAGACTGTAAGGCTAAGGTCACTTGTTAATATATGATTAAGAGAGTCCCTTCTAAGTGATAAAATTATTCTCTAGGAAGAGATCATTTTGAACTTCTCTATTCTGAGTTTATTAAAGGCTGAACTGGCTGTTGGGGTGAACGCCTATAATCCTAGATTTGGGAGGTAGAGGCAGGGGGAGGATCGAAATTGAAGGTCAGTCTGGTTAATAAGAGACCTTATCTCAAAATACTTTTGAGCTGGGTGTGGTGGTGCACGCCTTTAATCCCAGCACTTGGGAGGCAGAGGCAGGTGGGTTTCTGAGTTCGAGGCCAGCCTGGTCTACAAAGTGAGTTCCAGGACAGCCAGGGCTATACAGAGAAACCCTGTCTCGAAAAACCTAAATAAATAAATAAATAAATAAATAAAGCTTTTGGTAGGCTGGGCGTGGTGACACAACTGTAACCCCAGAACTCTGGAGAGTAAGATGAGAGGATCACGTGACCTCAAGGCTAACCTGGTCTACAAACCCAAATCCTGTCTCAATACATAGGACTCACTTAAATATCTTGTTATACCATAATAGACTCTTACAGTCAAACAGGGAGCCAGCATCAGCAAGCTTCATTAGAACTGACAAGGACTAAAGGTGTCGTCACAGGTGTGCCCCGGACTCTGGCAGCTACTCGGCTCTGCAGCATAGTGAGGGCAGCATTAGCCTGCATGGCACAGCATACCACAGCGTTGTTTGGTTTTTGACATACTTGGCCTGAGGGCCCCAATTTGCCCTTGGTACAGAGCTATGTCTCTGAGTGAACAACCTCATAAGCAGTGTCACAAGAGATTGAGTGTTCTTGCAGCCAGTAAGGGAGCTGGAAGAACTGGGTTGGCTGTGGCCGTGGCTGTGGAGGAAGTGGTTACACCTGTCTCTTGTCAGACTCTACACTTGATCTACCTGACACCAGTGTGCTGCTTCCCTTTGTCCTCTTAAACCCTTGGTCCCTGGGCCACCCCATCTACCCAGAATTCAATAGCTTGGCCTCAAGTTTGTGAAGTGAAATGTCTTATGGATGCCTTAAATTTGACCTGCACAAAATAAACTCAAGGTCTCCCAAAATGTACTCCAAACCTCAGTCATTCATGACAGTTTGCTCCCATGGCACACCCTCAAATCCGGTTGCTCGGACTTTGAGATATTTCTGTAATCTGACAGAGGTGACTTTATCTCCACCTCTACCCCCTGGGCTAGAGCCACCACTATCTCAGAGAGATCCACCCACCTCTGTCCTAGGTGTCAAGTTTAAAGGCATGGGTTTCCATTCCAGGCTTAACTCAAAAGGTTTTGTGGTTTATCTGCCTGTATGAATTGCCGGCACACATCACCACACAAGGCTCAGATACTTTCTTAGATCTATGCACCCGAGAGAGGGACAACAGCTGGACTTTTCTGGGCCCTGTCATACGAAGGTGGAACCCTAGATATGACGCCATCTTGGGTGGGTCACATTTCCTCCTGCGTGCTTGACAGCAGGCTGGCCATAGCCAGATCTGGGTCCAGAGTGGCTTTATAACTCATTGAATAATTTAAGTACCGTTCCTCAATTCTGTCGTCTGCCATCCGCGCTTCTCAGCCTAGACAACCCTTTGGAGGGTCGTGTGTCAATATCCCAAATATTAAATAATTATGACCTGATACATAACATTATCAAAGTTATAGTTATGAAGGAGCACTGAAATAATTTTATGGTTAGGGTTCATCACAACATGAAGAACTGTATTAAAGGGTCACAGCATTAAGAAGCTTGAGAACCACTGTGCCAAGTAGAGTATTAAAACCTACTTCTGAGAGTGCCACCCGGGAAGACGGCCCGTAGTGGGGACGGCAGGGATTATCTGGTCCAATGCTACCACAGCCACCCTGGAGTCCCCTTTAATGTACTATTTATTATCCTGGTTTTCAAACCTGGAGGACCAGGAGGACAGGACCTGAATCAGGGTCACTACTTCTGAGGAAGTTACTTCTTGCTTATAAACTCCATGTAGTTTTCTCCAAAGATTTGAGGAAACGGAGACCAATTCAGGAGCCAGAGTCCCCAAACCTCAGTCAGAGTCTGACTCACCCCCACCCCCTTGAGCCCTCCAGCATCACTAGGGAAATAGAGGCCATGACTGTCAAGCTCTCTGTCCACAAAAGCTTTAGTCCTGACCTTTCGCTTCTTCAGCTGGGTCTTGTTCCAAATTCCTCTCCCCACCCCCACCCCCACCCGCCAGCCAGGGGAACACTCGGGCATGTCTCATTATGACCTGAAGTGACAGGGTGCCACTTCCTGACCGCTGTTCCTCATGTCCCTGCAGTCACCACCACTGGCCTTCCAAGCTGGTAGCTGCCCTGAGAGGCTCTTCCCGGGCTTTGCCACCTTGCACAGTGCTCAGCTGTTCTCAGCTACTGGAGACCTGCGGTGCCGTCTGGTCCCACCCAGCATGTCTCTGACTCTTGCCTTTCTCTGGGTCACAGATTCAGGCCCTGCCTCTTGAACAAGGTCCCCTGAGCCTGGGACTCCTCAAAATTGACAAGTCAAAGGGAGCTCCTAATTCCTTTAATTAACCCGTGCTTCCAGCTAATCCTCCCCTGTCTTGTACCTCAGCCTGACCCTAACCTTAGTGGGATTGTGCCCCATCCCCCAACTCGGAGTTACCATCAAGACTTTTACCTGTCCACCATTATTCCCATTGGATGAAGCAAAGCGGTGGCCTCTAGGAACCCCCTTCTCCCTCTGTAGACTATATTCTACCACTGTGCCATTTTTAACGCCATGTCCAGGGCTTCTTGCCTGCCTTAAAGAATTACCTGTTGCAGGATATTTGATCACACTGAATCCTGAGATTGTGTTGTTTACTGGTAAAACCTGTTTCTAGTTGTGGTGTAGCACAGCCCTTAGCAGCCGAGAGGGAGGCAGGCAGATTGAATCCGCTTGGGGAGGAGTCTTAACGGGAACAGCTGAGTTGAATTAGCCAGCCAGCACTCAGAAAGGACTAAAAAGGGAGAGCTTATTCGGGGGTCAGTCTCAGAGGCTGAAAACATTCTAGGTTAGATTGTACAGAGGCTAGAAGCTTCCAGGACTAGGCCTACATTAGGAGATGGAGGCAGTGAGCCATGGAGATGACCAACAGGAGAATAAGTTACTTTTACAATTACCCAAGCAAGATTTCCGCAGCTTCCTGCTTCTCCGCCTCCTTGCTTGTACCTTGTAGGTAAGCCAGTGGTCAAATGAAACCCTCAGTTTCCCCAGGAGCCATGCACCTAACTGGGGACTGTTTCCCTGCACCGCAGCTCAGGATAACAAGGTGATTATTTGAGAAAGTGCTGGCTGGAGCTCCCGGAGACCTTGGCAATGCTATTGTACCCGTTCTTCACCAGTGGCATGGACTATGCACATCATGTTTGGAGGGTCCCACAACTGTCTTTTACAGTTTAGACAGGGTTTCCTGAGCTCAGGCTGGCCTCCAACTCCTGACCTCTGTCTCCACTTCCCCAGCGCTGGGATTACACTGTGTACCTTCACATCCAGACTATGCAGTGCTGGAGCCTGAACCCAAGGTTTCACGCAAACTACCGACAGAGTCACACTGACTTGGATGAGTGAAGTCAAGGGTTATTAATTACCCTTGCAGGTGATGGAATTGAAAGTCCAGACTGAGTTCTGGACTGCTAACCAGGTAAACTGAAAATAAGTTTTAATTACATTTGTGGTGTGTGTGTGTGTGTGTGTGTGTAACAACTTGCAGGAGAAGGTTCTCTCCATGTGGTCCTGAGGATTGAACTCTGGGCATTGTACTTTGTGGCAAGCACTTTTACCTGCTGACCCATCTTGCTAGCACTGGTGTTATGTCATGTGTAAGCCACTATTTTGGTCTCCTGCAGCTGAACTCTGTCCTCATTCAGTTTGGGTGACCCCTCGACTTCCGTCCTATGTACCCTGGACCAGGTGAGGCCTCTGGAGCTCTTCTGTCTCTTACATTCTCTTCCTTCTAGGAAGCTTTTGTTTCCAAGACAGGGTTTCTCTGTGTAGCCCTGGCTGTCCTAGAACTTACTCTGTAGACCAGGCTGGCCTCCAACTTAGTGCTCCACCTGCCTCTGCCTCCTGAGTGCTGGCACTGAGTGTGCAGCACACAGCTGGGCCTGGAGCCCTTTGCCTTTACATGTAGAACCTGGGTTTTCCTTCGCAGCACGCACTGTTGCTCTGAGCACCAGGCCAAGCTCCTTTGCTTAATTTTTATTTATTTATTTATTTTTGAGACAGGGTCTCATGTGACCCACCCTAGCCTTGGTCTTATTGAATTACGTTCCCAGTCTTCCTCCCTGCGCCCCACCCCCACACGAGACAGGGCTTCTTTATGAATCCTTAGCTGTCCTGGAACATACTCTCTAACAGAAATCCACCCTCCTGACTTTGTTTTTTTGTTTTGTTTTTTGTTTGTTTGTTTTTTTAACATTGTGTGAATGCCTTACTGAGTTAATCAGGCTGGCTGTAGAATTTCCTCTGAAGTCTGGGCAAACCTTGAACTCCAGATCCTCCAGTCTCAGCCTCCTACGTAGATGGGATTTATGGGTGTACTGGCTAGTTTTGTGTCAACTTGACACAGCTGGAGTTAACCACAGAGAAAGGAGCTTCAGTTGGGGAAATGCCTCCATGAGATCCAGCTGTAACACATTTTCTCAATTAGTGATCAAGGGGGGAGGTCCCTTGTGGGTGGTGCCATCCCTGGGCTGGTAGTCTTGGTTCTATAAGAGAGCAAGCTGAGCAAACCAGGGGAAGCAAGCCAGTAAAGAACATCCCTCCATGGCTTCTGCATCAGCTCCTGCTCCCTGACCTGCTTGAGTTCCAGTCCTGACTTCTTCAGTGATGAACAGCAATGTGGAAATGTAAGCCAAATAAACCCTTTCCTCCCCAACTGCTTCTTGGTCATAATGTTTGTGCAGGAATAGAAACCCTGACTAAGACAATGGGTTAGGGTAAATGACATGAAAAATTGAGAAGTTACAGCAAGCTTTGTTGGTAAAGGCACGTGCTGCCAAGATTGATGAGCTGAGCTCTAGGACCTATATGGTGAAAGAACCAACTCCCTCAGATTGTCCGCTGACCTCCATACCCCCACCACACACCTATACACTCACACACACAGGTTAAATCATTTTTTTAGTTCTTTAACACGTCACTTTATATGTATACCATGTATATATGTACATATGAATACCACGTGTATGTCTGGTGACCGCAGAGCCCAGAAGACAGTATTGGATCCCTGGAACTAGAGTTAGAAGCGGCTGTGAACCGTCTGATGTGAGTGCTGGTGTTCAGGTTTGGGTCCTGTGAAAGCAGGTCATCTTAACAACAGATGAGCCATTTCTTCAGCCTCTAAGAGTTTCATAGTTTGTTTTTGTTTTTGGATTTTTTTATTCATCCATAATTTACCTCCCCTTCTCTGCCCATCTAGATTTGTGGATTTTTTTTTTTAATCCTCCGAGGCCAATGTTGTGGTGTCTAATATTCTTAGTCGTGCGGTCACATTACCATTATCAGGGGTGCACCCTTCCTCTTCCCACAGCCCACAACTGCCAGTTATTCCATGGCCTGGAATGAAGTGTGGATTTCTCCCCCCTTGCATGATTTGCTGTGCCTTAGAATTGAACAGGCTTTGTACATGCTATTGCAGCTGTTAGGAGTTCATGTGGGCAGCTGCCCTGCTGTGTCCAAAGGATGTTTTCTTGTAGTCACCCAGTGCCTCCGGCTGCTACACTCTTTCCTCCATTTCTGCAGTGACCCCTTAGCCTTGGGAGTTGGGGAGCAGCATATGTTCCCTTGTGTAAGTGCTTTGTAGGCCTGAGCATTTTGAGCATCCTAGTTTCTGCAGTTTGACTAGTTGTGAGTCTCTGTGTCCGTCATCATCTATTGGAATTAGAAGGTTCTCAGATAATGAAGGGCGTTGATGGATAGAACATAAGTCACTAGAAGTCGGTTTAATACTATGTCCACTGAGCAGCATAATAGCAGGGGGCTCTCCCCTAGGGCTTGTGACCTGTTTAGCCACAGGTTCTTAGCCGCAGTGTCGCAAGGTATGCGTTTCATCCTGCAGAGAGTGATTTAGATCAAGTCAAAAAGTGGTTGGTTTTTGCCATGGTGTTTGTGCCACTATTAAACCAGGGAGCCTGTATTTCCGGGACAGTCATTTTTGTAGCCTGAAGGGTTCACAACTGGGTGTGACTGATAACTTTTCTCCTTCAGTAACTTGCACAGCATCGTTCTGGACTCTGAAAGCCAACTAGAGATAAAGCTTCCAGGTTTATATCAGCTTGATTTTTGCCATGTTCTATGATTCAGGCATAAGCACATTTTAGCATGTGCTGTCTTCAGCAATGTCATCTGGAGGGTAACCAAGAGCAGTCGCCTGTAATATCTGGGACCTCCGTGGGCAACCACGTCAATAGAAGCAACTTATACCTGGCACTGGATTTTTTGTAAACCTCTGATATCTAGGAGGGGTATTGTCCTGTTAACACCGTAACTCGATTTTAGCGTGTGTGTGTGTGTGTGTGTGTGTGTGTGTGTGTGTGTAGGGTGGGTAGATTTAGGGGAGCTTCTGCAGTAGTCGCTTTCTATATATGTCTTTTTTTCAAAAGGTCACTCCACTTCCTTAACCTAGGTTAACCCTTCCTATTCCATGATTTCTTCATGCCGGTGCAGCTTATCTCACTTCTCGTGAACATGGCACCCTAGCACTCCCCTGACCTTCCTGAGTATTGCAAGTGAAATACACGTATCTGAAGATTTAACGCTAATGTACACTGATGAGAGAAAACAGGACACTTGACTTCTTGGTCCTGGGTTACCTTGCTCAGAATGATCGTTTCCAGCTCTGTCCATTTACCTGTGGATTTTATAATTCCATTTTCTTAATAGATAAGTCGTAATCTGTTGGGTAATGTGCCTTATTTGCATCCATTCATCAGGTGATGGACATCTGCTTTGCTCCATGTCTTGCCTATGGTGAACAGTGCAACAGTCAACATGAATGAGCAGGTGTCTCGAGTAGGATAGAGTGAGTGGTCCTTTGAGTGTACAACCAGCGGGGTAGCACTGGATCGCTTTCTAGCTTTTCAAGGAACCTTCATGGTGACCACCCGCAGGGAATAAGTGTTCTGTTTCCCACACATGCACAGCAGCATTTTTTTTTTTTTTTTGTCATTTGTGTTTTGTTGTCTCAACTGGAGGATCTCACTGTGTAGTCCTGGATACCCTGAAACTATGTAGATCAAGCTGTCCTTGAACTCACAGTGATCTCACTGCTCCTTATGGAATGTTGGGGTCGGAGGCCAGGGCTACCCTGCCTGGAACCCCCAAGCCTGGCTAGTTACTGGTTAGTTTAGATTAGCCATTCTCTTTGGGGTAAGATGAAATCGCAGACAAGTTTTAGTTTACATTTCCCTAATGGCTAAAGATGTTTAACATTTTTAAATGTTTCTCAGCTGGGCAGTGCTGGTGGTGGCAGTGCACGCCTTTAATCCCAGCACTTGGGAGGCAGAGGCAGGTGGATCTCTTGAGTTCGAGGTCAGCCTGGTCTACAGAACTTGTTCTAAGACAGCCAGGACTACACAGAGAAACCCTGTCTTGAAAAAAAAAAAGTGTTTCTCGGCCATTTGTATTTCATCTTTTGATAACTCAGTTGAGTTCTATGTCCCATATTTAAATGGGATTGCTTGCTTGATTTTGAGCTCTTTGTTTTCTGGATGCTAACCATCTGTCAGACGTATAACTAGCAATTTTTCTTTTTTTCACTCTGTAGACTCTTTACTTGTGTGAGTGAGTCCTTTGCTGTACAAAACCTTTTTAGTTTCGTGAGGTGCCATTTAAGGTTGCTCCTGATGCCTGTGCTGTTGGGGTCCAGAACGTGGTAGCACACACCTTTAATCCCAGCACTTGGGAGGCAGAGGCAGGCGGATCTCTGGGAGTTCAAGGCCTCACTGGTCTATAGATCGAGTTCCAGGACAGCCAGGGCTACAGAGAAACTGTCTCAACAAACAAACAAAAGCAAAAAACCCAAACCAAATCCTTTCCTGTGCCCGTTAGTCCAAGCATTTTCTTTACCTTTTCCTCTGTCAGAGTTCAGGTATCAGGTCTGATGCAAGGCCCTTGGTCTTTTGGGAGTTTTGTGCAGAGTGAGAGATAAAGACTGGATTTCATCTTTATCTATCCAGCGTGACCAGAACCATTTATCAAAGATGCATGGTGGCATGTGTCTTTAATCTCAGCACTCAGACTCCAGTAGTTTGAAGGCAGAACCAGGAGGATCTCTGAGCTTAAGGCCAGCCTGGTCTACATAGTTCCAAGACCACATTGAGACCCTGTCCCAGCCTCCAGTTTCTAAAAAACAATATTGAAGATGCCGTCTCTTCAGTGTTTATTGTTAGCTTCTTTGTCAAAACTCAGGTGACCCCAAGACTGAGTCCTCAGTGGTCATCCATTGATGAGTGAATCTGTCCTGCCAGCACCACACTGGTTTCATTCCTGTAGCTGTGTAGCATGACTTGAAACCTGGGAAGGTGCTATCGCGTTTGCTGGTTTGAATAAGCCCCCACAGGCTCATAGTGGTCCCTAGTTGGTGGAACTGTTTGGGAAGATGGAGGAGGTGTGGCCTTGTTGGAGGAGGCGTATCACTGTGGGCAGGCTTTGAGGTTTCAAAGACTGCTGTGACCCCAGTGCTCCCTGCCTAGCAGTTGTGGATGAAAATGTGAGCTCTCAGCTGTTCCTCCATTTTGCTATCATGGCTCTGACTCTGGAATGGTGAGCCAAATTAAACACTTTGGTCATGATGTTTTATCATAGCAATAGAAAAAAGTGAGATACTTCCAGCAGATTTTTTTTTGTTGTTTAGTATTGTTTTGACAATCCTGTTTTTGTTTTGTTTTGTCTATTATGTATTTCCATATGAAATTTCAGTTTTTTTTTTAAAGATTTATTTATTATATGTAAGTACACTGTAGCTGTCTTCAGACACTCCAGAAGAGGGCATCAGATCTTGTTACGGATGGTTATGAGCCACCATGTGGTTGCTGGGATTTGAACTCCGGACCTTCGGAAGAGCAGTCGGGTGCTCTTACCCACTGATCCATCTCACCAGCCCTCAGCTGTTTTTCAATTCTGAAGAAATTGCATTAGAATTTTGATGGGAGATTTCATTTAATCTGTAGATTAACTTAATCTGGTTTTGCAGGATAGCCGTTGGTAGTAATCCTGCCAATCCATGAGCATAGGAGACCACCACCACCACCTCCTCCTCCTCCTCCTCCTCCTCCTCCTCCTCTTCTTCTTCTATTTTCTTTTTTCTTTTTATTTTGTGTGTGTGTGTCAAAGTTTTTATTGTATAGGTTTTCCCCTTTGGTTAGATTATTTCCAGCTATTTTTGAGGCAGTTGTGAGTAGTCCTGTGTCCTTACGTGTCGTTTGTATACATGGCATCACGACTGGCTTTGTGTGTGTTAAGTTTGGGTCTTGCTACTTTGTTGGATGTATTTATCAGCTGTAGGAGTGTTCCAGCAGACTCTTTAGGGTCTTAGGATACAGAATTGTATGATCTACAAATATATTTTGACTTCTTCCTTTACTATCTGAGTTTCCTTTGTCTCCTTGATTTGTTTTATTGCTTCAAGTACTGTGTTGAATTGGGGTGGGAATCATGGGATTCTTGTCTTGTTCCTCATCTTAGTGGAAATGCTTTTTGAGTTTTTCTCCATTTAAGATACTGTATGTTGCCCACAGCCTACATCTTCTTGTATATTGTTGTGTTGAGATATGTCCCCTCATAGTATCCCTGCTCTCTTAGTGAATGGATGTTGGGTTTTGTTAAAGGCCTTTTCTGCCTTCTCTGCCTCTAATGAGATGTCTGTTTTGTGGAGAATTGTGATTCTATGTTGAACCATCCAACTCAGCCATGGTAGATAATCTCTCTGACATGCTCTCAAACTCAGTCTGTTAGTGTCTTGGTGAGAAATTTTATATCTGTTCATCAGAGATAGTGGCCTGTAATTTTTTTCTTTTCTTTTTTTGGTTGTGTTTGGTATCATGGTAATATTGGCTTTGTACAGGGAATTTGGAAATGTTCCTTCCTTTTCTTTTTTGCAGAATGTTTTGAAGAGTATTGTTTTTGTTTGTTTGTTTGTTTTGTTAACAGAGGAGCTGCTGGGCATGGTGGTGGCACGCCCTTTACTTTCATCCTCTCCCCCCCCTTAGGTTTTATTTGTTTTATGTATATGAGAGCACTGTAACTGTCATCAAACATACCAGAAGAGGGTAGCAAATCCCATTACAGATGGTTGTGAGATGTGGTTGCTGGGAATTGAACTCAGGACCTCTGGAAGAGCAGTCAGTGCTCTTGACCACTGAGCCGTCTCTCCAGGTGGTGAAGAGTATTGACGTTAGTTCTTTTCAGGTCTGCATTTAATCCATCTGGCTCTGAGCTTTTTTTAGTTGGGAGATGCCCAACTGAGGGTCTCTGTTGCTATGATTAAACACCATGAACACAATGAACTTGAGGAACAGGTTTATTTTGCTTATACTTCTACATTGAAGGAGGTCAGGGCACGAGCTGACAGAGTCCATGGCAGAGGCTGTGTCCTGGCCTGCTCCCTGTGGTTTGCCCAACCTGCTTTCTTATTGCACCCAAGACCACCAGCCCAGGAGTGCTGCTGCCCACAGTGTGTTGGGACCTCCCACATCAATCATCAATCAAGAAAATGCAACCCAGGCTTATCCACAGGCCAGTTTGTTGTTGGGGATATATATATATATTATATATATATATATATATTATATATATATATTATATATATATATATCATAGTTCTTTTTTTAGATTTTTTTTCAGTTTGGTAGAGTGTATTTTTAAAAATTATTTATTTACTTTATGTGTATGTATGTCTGTGTCACATGTGTGCCTGGTGCTCATGGAGGCCAGAAGGGGACATTGGAGCCTCTGATACTAGAGTTAAAGATGGTTGTGAGCTGCCATGTGGGTGCTGGAAATCCAACCTAGGTCCTGTGAAGAGCAGCTGGTGTTCCCAACTCCTGAACCCCCCAGCTCGATTGGGCATTTTCTTGATTTATTTTTTTTTTATTTTTTATTTTATTTTATTTTATTTTTTTTTTT
>NC_034592.1:137611943-137629561 GCF_900095145.1 Mus pahari | reverse complement strand
TGTGTATATGCACTTGTATGCATGCCTCAGTACACAACTGGAGGTCAGAACTTTGTAGAGTGCTTCTTTCCTTCTACCTTCACATGAGTTCCTGGAAATTAATTCAAATTATCAGGCTTACACAATGTCTTTATCTGTTGAGACATCTGATTAGCCCTAAGAAGACAATACAAACACACACACACACACACACACACACACACACACACAGACATATTTAATTTTTTAGATTATTTTAGATATATGGGTGTGTGCCAACACTTATGTCTGTGTTCCTATTGTATTACTAGTGGCTGAGAAGCCTAAAGAGGGCATAGAATCTCCTGGAAATGCAGTTACACAGAGTTGTGAGCTGCCATGTGGGGCTGAGAATCAAACCCCAGCACTCTCAAAGTGCAGCCAGTGCTCTTAACCTCTTCTCTCCAGTCCCTAAGAATATATATTGTGACACTACAATTTATTCACTCCTTTTAAGGATAAAATCCAGGGCCTCATGCATGTTAGTGAAGGGCTATATCACCAGCCCGACAGTACACTTTTATTTTTTTTTTGTTTTTCGAGACAGGGTTTCTCTGTATAGCCCTGGCTGTCCTGGAACTCAGTTTGTAGACCAGACTGGCCTCGAACTCAAATATCCGCCTGCCTCTGCCTCCCGAGTGCTGGGATTAAAGGCGTGTGCCACACCGCCTGGCTATTTTCTTGATTTATTATTGATGTAAGAGGGCCCAGTTCTATGTTGGTGATGCCACCCCTGGGTGCTATAAGAAACCAGATGGAGAGCTGGAGAGGTGGCTCAGCGGTTAAGAACACTGGCTGCTCTTCCAGAGGACCCAGATTCAATTCCCAGCAGCTACATGCTAGCTCACAACTGTCTGTAACTCCAAAATCTGACGCCCTCACACAAACACACATGCAGGCAAAACACCAATGCACATAAAATAAAAATTTAAAAAAAGAAACAAGGTTGAGCCAGCTACAAGGACCAAGCCACTAAACAGCATTCCTCCACAGCATCTGCTTCAGGTCCTGCCTCCAGGTTCCTGCCTCCAGGTACTTCCTGTGCTGACTTCCCTGGCTGATGAGGACAGACATGTCTCCTTCCCAAGTTGCTTTAAGGTCTTGCTGTTTTACCCCAGCAGTAGAAACTCAAATCAAGGCAGGTTCTGCCTTCATTGGTTGTGAAGTGTGTTTCTTGGAGGCAGCAAAAGATAGATCTTATTTTCTGATTCACTGTTAGTCCTTGTCTCTCCATTGAGAAGTTGAGACTGGTTATATTATTATTGAACAATGCATACTAAGCCCATTCATTTTATTGCCCTGTTAGACTTCTTCTGATTTGGGTGGGGTTCCTGTGTAGTTGCTCCCAAGCCTTGGGTGTGTTTAGTCTCCTTTTCAGACCTAGTGTTTTCTCTAGAGCTGGCTTAGGAGACATATTTTAAAGTCTGTTTTATAGTATCCCAAAGTTCTGGCATATTGTGTTCTTACATTTTTTTTTTTGACTGATTGTTGTCTATATCTATCTATTTTGTGATGGGGTCGTCTTGTGGAGCCCTGACTGGCTTTGAATCTGCAGATGCCTCCTGAGGGCTGGTATTAATGTTACATCCCATCACACCAAACTTTCTTAGATATTTTTGGTTTTGGCATGGCGTCAGTCATTTTTTTTGTTCTTCTTTTGACAATGTCTCTCTATTCCAGGCTGATCTCAACCACTACTTTTTCTCAAAAATTTGGGGACAAAAATTCTTCCAGTTTCTGATAATGTAGGGATGCCAAATACTTTTATTAAATTTATTCATTTATTTATTTTCTGTAGGTCACAAGCATCCGAGGGCTTACTCTGAGAAATTAAATGTTTTTGGTCTGAGGTAGAGCCCAAGCATAGCTGTGTATTGTTTTTAGTTGGCTCCTCTGTGTACACTGCTGCGTCCTCCGTGTACACTGGATTCCTCACTGCTGCATCCTCCGTGTACACTGGATTCCTCTCACTGCTGTTTTTTTCCTGTCTGGGTCTGGCACATAGTAGGCATTCAGTAATAGCTGAATAAATAATCCAGTGGAGCATGTTTCATAAGGGATGATAAATAAGGAGGCACAGACATCCTATTTTGCTTTTCTAATAGGATATTAAAATCAAATGCATATTAAAAGGTATTCAGAACCCCAGAAAATTCAAAACACTACCAAATTCCCTAATTTATCTTGCCATTGTTGTGAATTTGAATGTTAAATTAGACTTAGTATCACCTTGTTTCCTGCCCAGGACCACAGGCCTGGTTTGTGGCCACATGCAAGGAGAACTGGCTGAGGATGGCAGCACAGCCTGTGTTGTCTCATCCTCTTGCCTAGGCTGTGGCTGTGGGAGGAGTGGGGTGGAAGACAGGAGGGTTCTAGAAGGCTTCATGATGGGAGACCCGCAGTCAGCAGGTGAGGGTCATCTGTCTTCAGTTTGGGGGAGAAGAGGGGTGCAGATCCATGCTAGGCCAGCCAGAAGTCACTCAGCGCATGGTGAACTTTCCTCTCCCAGCTCAACAGCCTTTTAGCAACACTGGGGAAAGCGATGGCCCCGAGGTGGTGGGCAGGAAGGCTAAGGCCAGACACTGGCTGTGTCTCAGTGGAGGCGGGCTGGGTTTACAGTGCTTGTCTCCACGAGCAGGTGGGAAGAACACCAGTGGGACAGACAGTGGGGAACAGAATCAATCTGCTTTTGATGGACTTAGTCTTGCTCAGTCAAAACTAGCAGTGTGACTTTTTTTTTTTTTTTTTTTGTATTTTGAGATAGAATCTTGCCTATGTAGGTATAAACTCTCTGTGTGTGTGTGTGTGTGAGAGAGAGAGGGGGGGGAGAGAGATGCTACAGTGCTATAGTGTCTAAGGACAAGTCTATGGGGTCTGTTCTCACCAGGTTTGTCCTGCAAGTGAGTTCACCTGCAGAGCTGGCCCTTAACTTTTTTCATGTAAAGTGATTTTCTTGCTGGAGTACACATGACAGATTGGTGGCATTCTACAAGAGGCTGTGAATGAGTCAAGCTGCTAGTTCAAGCTGCTAGTTGGGAGAACCTGCTTAGTCTTATGAGCCATCATGAATTCAGATCTCTGGCAGATTTGAAGGACTTTAGCATCCTTTTTTTTTTTTTTTTTTTTAAGATTTATTTATTTATTATATGTAAGTACACTGTAACTGTCTTCAGACACTCTAGAAGCGGGAGTCAGATCTTGTTACGGATGGTTATGAGCCACCATGTGGTTGCTGGGATTTGAACTCTGGACCTTCGGAAGAGCAGTCGGGTGCTCTTACCCACTGAGCCATCTCACCAGCCCTAGCATCCTTATCTCTGTTTTTCATCTCAAGATGCTTGCAAACAGCCACGTTAGCTACAAGATGGGGGCTACAAGATGGGGGCAGGGGCTGGAGAGATGGCTCAGCGGGTAAGAGTACTGGCTGCTCTTCTGGTCCTGAGTTCAATTCCCAGCAACCACATGGTGGCTCACAACCATCTGTAATGGGATCCGACTCCCTCTCTTGCTGTGTCTGAAGACAGCTACAGTGTACTTCTACACATAAATCTTTAACAACAACAACAAAAGATCCAGGGAAGCCACACTTTGTCTTGAAGGATAAATGGAATTTTATTGTCAGCTATAAGATGGACCTGTGCAATATCAGAATCCCTCAGGATGGCACCCAACTGAGGGAGTCAGGGCCGTTTTTAAGTTTTGTTTCTTCAGTTAGCTGACTTCAGCTAGATGGGCAGGGCAGAGCCAAGTGGGGTAAGTGCTGCCCAGGAGTGTGGTGTGGCTGCAAACAGATGTTGTAGCCCTGACCTGAACTTTAAAAAGTTCAATACCAGAGTCGCACAAGGTGGAAGTTGTTCTCTGACCTATAATGCACACACGAAAATAAAACTCTGTGTGCGTGTGTGTGTGTGTTCATGCACATGTGCCACAGACATTTGTGAATGGCCCCATTTGGTGCTGGAAATTGAACTTGGTGCTCTGGAAGAGCATGCTCTCTTTCAAATTCAGCCTTTTCCTTTATTCTGAATCTGTTTTAAGGCACAGTTTCACATACCCCAGGCTGGACCCTGACTAGACCCATGCCCAGGGCTCTGGTGATTGACCCCAGGGCCTTGCACATGCAGGCTTGAGCCCAACCATAAGCTTTTGGGATATTTCAAAGATTTTAAGATCCGTGTTATGTCTCTGAGTGGGTATATGAATGTGAGTACAGGTGTCCCTGGAGGCCAGAGAAGGTATGGGGTCCCCTGTAGCTAGAGTTAGTTACAGGTGGTTGTCAGCTGCCTGACGTATATGCTGGCAACTGAAATCCGGTCCTTTGCAAGCACAGTATACCCTTGTAGCTGCTTAAACAGTGTCTGATCAACAAGAATGAGAAAGTACACCAGTTTCTCTTTCTGTGCAACAAGGAACAAAAGACAGAAATGTAATGGCAAGCACAGGTGGTTTTTGAGTGGGTGTCTGGGGCCTGGGGAAGAGCTCCTGGTAAGGACCCCCTTGCACATAACAGTGCTGTGGGCAGGAGGATGATCACCATGAAGGAGCTCACCAGGAAAGGATGGGGTCAGAGTTACTGGGTGGGGAAGACCTTGTGCAAAGAGCTGCCTACCTACAGACCCATGCTCCCAGCTGTGAGACTCCAGGAACTCCATGTTCTTTCCCACCGGTGTTTCCCCAAAGTCCCCGGCTCTCAGGTAGTTTCAATGCAATGGTGAGCTCCCGAGGTGCCCTGTGGCTCCTTGGTACTCGCCACTCTCTGCCTTTGCTTAGAGCAATGCAATAGAAAGAGGGGTCTAAAATAAAAGGCCAGGGACCAGGGCTTGAGTACATACCAAACCCTGTTCAGGAAGTGTGCCACAGAGGCTAGGAGGAGCAGGCCCAGGAGCCATGAAAACCTGCCAGTGGCTAGAAGTTGTGGGTGTGTTCAGCTGACCATGTGCTAACATAGATAGGCCTTTCCAATCTAGTAAAGACACAACAGCCAGTAGGGGGGTTGAAGTAATTTTTACTTTAAAAAACAAAAACAGCTTTCCAAGGGGGACAAGGTGAACTGAAGGTTAGCAGAGAGCTGGGTGTGGGCTTATAAGCTCTCATTCCAAAGCCTGAAAGGGCGAACTGAGCTTCCCCAGGGGCTGACTGGATCATCAGAGGTGCTCCTTGTAGGGTGGGCAGAGCGACCCTTGATCAATGGCATGGTCTACATGGGCTCAGGCAACCACCATGTGCCCACTGACATGATTAGCACTAATATTCTTGGGGGACATTAAATTAAGGAATGACATAGGAAGCCAGGACAGTGGCTTATTCAGTTGGATTCTGAATCACAATCAGGAAATAGTCTTTATCTGGAAAAGAGAAAAACATAGAAAGATCAGGAGAGGTTAACTGTGATCACTAACCACACTAACGCAGGAGCGGGAGCTCTCAGAAGAGCATCAGGGGCAGGCTACTTCCCATAGCTGGAACAGGAAGTAACCAACAAGTTCCTTACTGGCTGCCAACTGGCTGCTGGGAAGTGAAGTCTCCATGAGATGTGGTAGTGAACTAACTGCCTCTGCAGCATGCTCTTTTAATTTTTATTATTAATCAAGATAAGATCTGGAGGCTGGTAAGATGACCTGATAACCTGAGTTCAACCCCCACGACCAAGACTCACACATTCCTAAGGGTTGTACTCTGACCTCTGCAGTACTGAGTGTGCACGTGTGCACACACGGACACACAAACATTAACGTAAGCTTTTAATAATATGACTGACAGATACCTTAGTCCATTCTCTGAAGCCTGCTGACTGGCCTGGCCTGTTGCTGATCTGTACCTTCCTCAATATGCATCCCTCACCCAAGAATACTTTGAAAAGTCACAGGAAGGTATTTGCTGCTTTGAAGCATTTTCCAGTGATAATCTCATGAATCACTCTCCACAGAAATGGACAGGCCTCATTTATCAAGAAAACAGGGCAGAGTGCTTTCTGTCTGGGCAAACCTCACTGATTTTTGATCATTTCTTGGAGTACTAGGACTTAAAGCCAGGGTCTTGTAAATGCTAGAAATGTGAACACTGATGTACACCCTCAATCCCAAAGTCATTTAATGTATTGTAGATGCAGGTTCTCCGCTGACCGACCATGTCAAACACGGGCTCGTGCCTGGATGCCCTGATCTCGATGAGGACAGTAGTCTGAGGGTAGACGGAAACTGCCCTTACGCTCTGGGCATGGCCTGTATCTGCAGGATTAGCTCTGTCAGGGCACCTCAATGAACCCCAAAATCACTCCAGATGGGTGCTAGTGGGCTACTTTCCTAATAAGCCATGACAACTTACTACAGGTGACTACAGTTTCATAGCTAAGCAATCTGCACACATAATTAACAAGCTAAAAGCAAAAATATACACACCCAACATAAATTCTAAATTGTGCAATACTACAAGTACTGTAGGAGGCCGTGTCTTATGATCGTCCACTGGAAACTGCGCTCTCTCTGTGCTCACACACATGCTGAGCAGGCAGACAGAGCTCAGAAGAGTGGTTCTTGCTGGAGCTTTTCAAAGTGGCTAGCCTTCTACCATGTAGAAGCCAAGACTCGAGCTCAGGTGGTCAGGTTTAGCAACAAGAGCCTTTACTGGCTGAGCCATTTGGATAGCCAGGATGTAGTAAAGTTGCTTTGTGAGACCAATAAATCACTATGTTACAAATGTGTTAAACTATGAAGCGCTAAGCTTCTGGGGAGCCATAAGCAGTCCACTTCTGTAAGAAGAGATTGGACCTCTTCCTTCCAGGCTGGGTTGTTCCAGCCCCAACACTGCACAGTGGGGCCATGCAGGGGCTGCCCTGCGGCAAGCCTTGGGCAGTCCAGCCCTTCTCACGGCCCGTCTGACCCCAGACCCAGCACTTCTGGATTGACCACATAAAACTGGATAAAAAAAAAGTATGTAGTACTGATTTCCATCAGAAATATCCCAGGGGCTGGGGACAGAGCTCAGCAACTGGTTAAGAACACTCGCTGCTTTTGCAAAGACCCTGCAGTTAGTCCCTAGCTCAGGTGGCAGCTCATAATGTTCTGTTCGTCCAGCCTCAGGGGCATCTGGTGCTCGCTTTTGACCTCCACTGATACTGCAAGGACATACATCTTCCCAGACACAAATACATAGAGGTTTAGACACTATGCCCCAGACATCCTTAACTCTAACCCTCTAACCCTAATCCACAATAGGGGAAATCTCTGCAATGGGAGGAAATTAAAGCCATCTAGGAACTAGACCTGGTGGCATATGCCTTGATCCCAGTACCTGAGTGGCAGTATCTGAGTTCAAGGTCAGCTTGGTCTACATAGTAAGTTCCAGAATAACTGAGGCTATGTAGAGAAACCTTATCTCAAAACAACAAAATCCATTTGAATGAATTTGTTAAATACTGCTTACAAGTCCCTGCCCTCACAGAACTTACTGTGGAAAACAGAAACGGTGGAAATGTAGCTAAGTAGCTGGTTAGCAAGGCAGTAAGGAATCAAAGGCTTGTTCCAGCAGGAGGATGGTGTGTGAGAAGGCCCAGGAAGGGGTGTAGCAGTGTGGTGGCCCCCAAGAAACTGCACCGTTACGGCCACCTCAACATGCCACACAACCTTCAGCATAACTACAGCATGAGTGGGAGACACTGGACCAGCCAGGTCAAGTGCCAGCATGTACACTGCCTGCAGACTTTTCCATATGCTCTCCATGTGAGGCTCTGGTCACTTACTTCCACTGATGAGACTGGAGCCACATAGCCTGTGAACCCCAACTCAACGCACCAACAATCCTCAGAGACTCTGAATGTCCATGGTTTTCAAGGACAAACTGGAGGTGCTATTGCTCTGAGCTGAGACCTGTGTGGTCAGGACTCCCAAACATCTCTGGAGCTTGAGGTGACACTGTCTAAGTGTCTGTCTCCGTGTCACCGTGTACGTAATCTTTCCTTCACACTGAGTTTCTAGGTCTGCCACTGGGCACCTCAAGTCTGTGCTGACATAACCATTTAAGCAGAAAGGTGAACCCCAATCCCAGTTTTATGGAAACAGATCTGTCCTCCATTGTCCCACAGCAGGAAGTTGGGGCAGGGCAGACTTTTCATTAAAATTTGACTGTAAGGTTTAGCTCTATGATCTTACATATTCTGCCCAATGGTGTATATCCCAGAGGATCACAACAGCACAGGCCTCTGCCTGATATCTTACAGATGTGGCTGTGGAAAGCATCAGTTAAACTTACATAACATAAATGCACGACAGTGCTTTTGTGAGTGACTCAGGTTCCCCTCCCCATCTTTCCAGCCAGGCAGAATGGGCTGGAGCATGAGGCCTGGGAACAGAAGCCACACTGGCCTGCTGCTGGGACTGGCTAGTGCCCCCAACCCCAACAGGGTGTGAGTAGCTCTGATTGTCCTGGAAATCACTCTACGCCAGGCTGGCCTCGAACTCGGAGATCCACCTGCCTCTGCCTCCTGAGTGCTGGGATTAAAGGCCTGTGTTATGTCTAGCACCTCAACTCATAAACAGAGCACTTCCTGCCATAGACTCAGCTCACAGGATCAGATCCACACAGCCGAGTCTGGGCTCTGAGGCACCTTGTAAATTGGATCCACTTTTTATACCTTCCTTAGTTATTGACCTGTTCTGCAAACTGAGGCACCATTATATAAGAACTCATGCATGTCCAGCCATGGCTTGGCAGAAGGACAGGGAGAGGTAACCACAGAGAAGTCCTGTAGAGTCTGTCTGTGCCACTCTAGTCTGTGTGAGTTAGAGGAGGCAGAGTAGGAGGCAACCCCATGCCTGCCTCTGTAGTTCCCACCCTTGTGGGCTCCTCCTACTGGGAGCATTTCATTACTGAGAATGACCCTAAGGCCTAAACACAGGCATGCTTATACTACCAGCCAAGCTTGTTACTGGTGACTCAAAATAGCAATCTGCTCCAATGGTAGTGGGGAGCTGGCTACATGGGTCGGAAACAGGACTATAAATTCTTTTTCATATAGAAATAGCTTTCCCACCCTTCTGACTCATTTTCCTGGCTCTTAAGATTCAGCTTCAACATTCCTTTTTCTGAGAAATCTTTGTTCATTGCCCAGGCAGAACTGATCAACCCTTCCATGTCCCACATGTTTATGGAATTCTTACCAAGCTGAGAATGACCAGCATTAATGTTTGTGTCTTTCTCCTTCATGAAGCCACAATTCCTCTATGAGGCTTGCTGAAGATCACTGGTGGATGCCATCTGATAGTGACTGGGCAGTGATGCAAGTTGCCTCTACACCCACTAGGCCTACCTTGAACCTGTGGAAACATTACTGTGCCACACTTTCCTGATAAGCCACAGGTTCAGAAACTAAATGTGAAGGTGCAAGAACCCTTACCTGGTGCCACCATAATTTCATTTTTCTTGGAGCGAATTCGAAGGAAGGTTAGGTCATTCTGGGGGTCAATCTCACGCACAGTGCTCCGCGCCTTCAAGATGAAGTTGTGCATGAGGTTGGCATACTGTGTAGTGGTGGGATTGTCCATTGTGCTCTTGATGGGAATGCCTGTGGGAAGGACAAATCAAAACCAAGCAGAAAAGAGATTGGAGATGGCTCAATTGGGTTAAGAGCACTGATTGTTGTTCCCAAGGTCCTGAGTTCAATTCCCAGCAAGCACATGGTGGCTCACAAACATCTGTAATGGGATCTGAAGTCCTCTTTTGTCATGCAGATGTACAGGAAAACAGTGCTCATATACACAAAGAGGTTGAAAAGGAAGAAGAAAGAAAAGAGGTCCACTTATGCTGAGACATACCAGACATAACCCCATTACTGGTTTTGGTAAGGCTGGCTAAGCTGTAAGCATAAGGATATGAGGATGCTTTCCTACCCCAGTGTGTTTCTATGTGAGTGTCTTCTAAAACAGCCCAGTCAGAGGTTGGAAGTGTAGCTCAGTGGTAAAGTGAATTTCTCTGTGTAGTCTGAGTCCTGGGTCCAGTACCTAGCACAACATAACCGTGATGATTTGTATGTGCTTGGACCAGAGAATGGCACCATTAGGAGGTAGGTATGTCACTGTGGATGTGGGCTATATTTAAGATCCTCACTGTGGGAGCCAGTCTTTATAGCAGCCTTCAGATAAAGATGTAGAATTCTCAACTCCTCCTGTACCATGACTGCCTTGATGCTGCCATGCTCCCACCTTGATAATTGACTGAACCTCTGAACCTGTGAGCCAGTCCCAATTAAATGTTGTCTTAAGAGTTGCCTTGGTCATGGTGTCTGTTCACAGCAGTAAAACCCTAAGACAACAACAAATCATAAAGAGCCCATGAAGTAAGAGAGTCCATACCTCTAGCATCCCCCTGTTGCTGGATGCTTAGAGTTGGATTTTACTGGTATAATTAACCAGCCAATGACTATCATTCTGTATTAAGTCTCTCTTTTTGAAGACTGAACAATTAAATTAAACTGAACCACTGGGTGTCCGACTGTCATCACTGGTGCCTGCTGTCATGATGGTGAGGGATGCGGCTTGAGCCACATTCTGTTATCAGGTGCCTGTGAATTGGCTATGACCTGTCAGAAGGCTCCATCCAAGAGAAGTCTCAACACTGGCGAAGAATGTATTACAGGTACTCCTTACATCCAAGTGGCTAGACATGGGCCCAGCAAGTCAGGCCAAGAGTGAACAAACAGCCTGGAGATTAGCCTTGCACCCGTATTTTATGAGGCACCAGGAACCTGTGAAGCAGCTGAGCAGGACAATGAAGGCAGGAATAGGCTACAGTGGTCATTTGTCTTTAAGGGACTGAGGCTGGGGCCTCAACGCTATTGGGTCCTAGGTGGCAAAAACATGCAGCCCTGAGCCCTGTGAGGCCTCTCTACAGCTGAGGGTGGCAGTGTGACTGGTGCCCACTGTAATCTATCCACAGTGGGATGGTCCTAAAGGAAGGACCCTCCCGTCTGATGACATCCCAGTACCATGCAGTTTTTCTTTAGAAGTTACAACCCCAGCACAACACTATTAGGAAAGTAGACCTTTATACATCTCCCACCAGACTATAAATTCCCTGGGGGCAGGACCTAATCTCATTTGCCCACTAGCATCTGTGGTTACATGTGAAACATCAACTGATGTTGGTATTTGAGTTATTCCTGGAGTTTACCTTTGGATAATAGAATGAGTTTGCTTATGTATCAAGTAGGCAAATGTTAAGGTGCCAGCAAACTTACCCATTCAGTGGCTCACTAGCAAAGAGAAGGTAAGGGAGCAAAGGGGAAGAAGGGCCGCCCTCCTTAACGTGAGGTGGGCCTCACAGATGCCGACCACTACTAGGCAACCCAGCTTCAAGCCCTTACTGTGTAGCTTGCAGAATTACATGGTTACTGGAGAACCACATTTTTGAGGCATGGTTCAGTCAGGTGCGCTCAGAACAAAAAAATCTACCCAAACCCTTCAATGTGGCTGGTGGGTAGAACATTTGCCCAGTATGTAAGGAGCCTGAGCCCCAACACAGAGAAAAGAAAAACTTACTACATACTGCTACCTGGTACACATTCTGTACCAACGGAGGCGTGCTAGAAGCAAGGAGCGCCAGATACTCTGCTGACGAAGCAGAGGCTGTACAAGCCCACTAGGGTACATCCTTAGCTACCCTCCCCGCTTTGGCTTTCGGAGCCCAGGATCTCATGCATGCTGTCCTTGAACTCACTATGTAGCTGAGGATGATTTTTTTCAGCCCAGTTCTTGGGCCTCTACCTCCCAAGTGCTAGATGACAGGCCTTCTTGATCTCTCTGAAGCTCAATTTCCTTGTGGTAAAATGGGTTATGGTAAAAATAAGTAAATAAATAAATAAACCCTCCTCTTTGAACCAGGGTCTCATTATGTAGCCTTGGCTGACCTAGAACTCATGATATGGACCAAAATAGCTTGGAATTTAACATGATCCTCCTGAGTAGTGACACTGCAGGTTCACTGCTATGTAAAGACTTAGCTGCTGTTCTCTTTTTAAAAATACTTATGTATATGTATGTATTCCTAACGGGGGACACCATGTGCATGTAGCAGCCTGAGGAGGTTAGAAGGGGGATCAAACCCTCCAGAACTAGAGATACAGGTGGTTGTAAACAGCCCTAGAGCTTAGCTTCCTCAAAGAGGAGAATCTAAGGAAGACTTGGAAGGCAGACTGGCAACAGTACACATTCTAAGTAGGGGTAAAAACTTGAACTAAGGTCAGAGAACAGCCTTCAATGGAGAAGACTGACAGCTTCAGCCATCTCAGACACCCATCTTCTTGGGCTGCTCATGCCTACAAGCTGCGTCTGCAGCCTTGGCACACCGGGGTCTGATGCCCCAGTCTATCAGCCAGCCATCTGTCTGTATACCAGATCAGGGCCAGAAGCAGGGTCTATTCGGTTCCCCTGGATCTTTACCACTTCAATCTGCTGCCTCTTGGACAGGTCCATGAACCTCTCTGCGAGGCTGGTCCTTAGGGCTGTTGGGCATTAGGGCCTAAAAACCCCTCAGGTGCACACAGATTTGAATCTTGGTTCTGTAGGCTAGAGAGATGGCTCTTCCAGAGAGAGGACCTGGGTTTGATTCCCAGCACCCACATGGCAGCTCTCAACCTTCTGTAACTCCAGTTCTAGGGAATTGACACTCTCTTATGGCTCCTCAAAAAATGTATGCATATGGTAGACACTTAACATGCAGGCAAAAACACCCATATGCAGAAAATAAAAATAAAAAATAAATCTTAGAAACAATTTTGACTTTGTAATGAGAGGCAATCATCAATAAAATTTCTTCCTGTCTCTGTGTAGCCCTGGCTATCCTGGAACTCACTCTGTAGACCTTGCTGGCCTCAAACTCACAGAGATCTACCTTAACGCAAAAACAAGTCTTAACAACTCTGATTATCACATGAGAATTAAGTTGGATGATCACAAGGACTGAAAAACACAGAATACTGACAGCTGTGATCTGTCAGGGCAGTGGAACTGAGAAAAAAATTCATATTTACTAAGTTAAGATCTCTAAGGTGGTGCATGCCTTTGGCTCTAGCACACAGGAGGCAGAGCAGGAGGATCCTACGTTCCAGGATAGCTTAGGTTACACAGCAAGACCCTGCCTCAAAAAAGGAAGAAAAAAAAAATCACAAGAATACTATCAGAGAAGCTGGAGAGATGACTGCTCTTCTGAAGGTCCTGAGTTTAAATCCTAGCAACCACATGGTGGCTCACAACCATCCATAATGAGATCTGCTGTCCTCTTCTGGGGTGTCTGAAGACAGCTACAGTGCTACAGTGTACTTACATAGGATAATAAATACATTTTTTTTTTTTTTTTTTTTTTTTTTGGTTTTTCGAGACAGGGTTTCTCTGTATAGCTCTGGCTATTCTAGAACTCACTTTGTAGACCAGGCTGGCCTCGAACTCAGAAATCCGCCTGCCTCTGCCTCCCAAGTGCTGGGATCAAAGGCCTGCGCCACCATGCCAGGCTTGGAAATGTTTTAAAGAAAGACAATGAGAAAGAATCTGGGGGCTGGTGAGATGGCTCAGCAGGTAAGAGCACCCGACTGCTCTTCCGAAGGTCCTGAGTTCAAATCCCAGCAACCACATGGTGGCTCACAACCATCCGTAATGAGATCTGACGCCCTCTTCTGGAGTGTCTGAAGACAGCTACAGTGTACTTACATATAATAAATAAATAAATCTTTAAAAAAAAAAAAAAAAAAAAAGAATCTGGGCTCCTTAGGATTGAGGAAGGACACTGTATGTGGTGTGGTGCTTTCTGGAGACCTGCCTGGGTGCAGGATGGACAAGGGCCTACCTTCTGTGTTCACCACGATGATGCCCTGCACTCCTTTCTGGCTCTGAAGCCTCTTGAGTGTTTCCTCCACCTCTGCCTGCCAGAAAGGAGACCAGGGTTAGGAGTCAGCAGGCAGACTGGATGAAGGTCTTCAGATGCCAGCCCAGGACAGTCAGTCATCTAAAACGGGACACCCAGCCCTCGGCAGGGCTCCAAAGCTGCCCAGGCCGGGTCCATATGGAGTGCTCCTCAGGCCACCACTGGCAGCCCCAGCATGAGGAGCACTGCTTCTGGCCCCTTACACCAGGCGGCTGTCCCCTCCCTGCCCATCAGCTATTTGAGAGCAGAGTATAAACACCATTCCCTGGAGTACAAACACACCCATGACCCATGACTCACTCATGCCCACAGTATTCTGATGAATTGGAAAAAACAAAAACAAAAAAAACCCAAGTAGTAGCTTTTACCAGGAAAGAGGCACTTCATTCTTTGTAGGTTAAACATCAAAAATGAAAATATTTCAAAGGGAGCAAAATGACCCTATAAGGATAAACTCACTGCCTTAAAAAGCTGTCTGTCACCCTAGACACAGTGACACTTGGTATATAAGAACAGGAACTATGTCCCAGGAGGAGTTCTGATTATCTAGAAACTGCTCAAGGTGGGATGCCCTAGCACACAGAACCTGTCAATGGAGTAGATAATGAGATGTAGGCATCTCCCTCTGTGAAGCTTCTACATAGCCCTGGCTGTCCTGGAACTCACTCTGTAGACCAGGCTGGACTCAAACTCAAGAGACTACCTGCTTCTGCCTCCTGAGTGCTGGGATTAAAGATGTGTACTATCACACCTGGTCCTCCCCACCCCTTTAAAAAACCAAACTTACAAAGCTGCTTTTCTGAAACCGAATAGTTTTCTAGACCACCTGACACATCTCTTCAAGACCTAGTCTGTGACTCTGAGACATGTCAGATCCTGTGTCTAGCTATGGAGTCTCTTAGAGTGGTCAGCAGAGTAGGTGCCCATAAATACAAGTCTAGCTGACCGTCCTCTCCCTATGGCTGGAGCCTGCTTTTGAAGTGTGCTTATTCTAAGGGCGCCCCTTCCATTGGCTTGGAATCCAGTCATAAGCTCCTCAAACGTAGTCAGGACAGCCATTCAGATCTCTGTGAAATCAAGGCCAGTCTCTACACAGTGAACTACAGCACAGCCAGGGTTTTGTAGAGACTTTATCTTCAAAGGGAGAGAAGGCAAAGGGATTTTGGAAACAGAAAGAACGGTTCTCCATCACCTGGGTCCAAAGAGCTAGAGCTGGAGGCGGGGTGTGTGTGTGTGTGTGTGTGTGTGTGTGTGTGTATGTGTGCTCCAAAACTGAAGAAAATACAATGGATTATTTTTATGGAAAGGCTCTGGGTCCTGACAACCTACTTCCTGTAAGAACAGTGCCAGATGCTACAGGGTGGGTAGAGGGCTCCTCCTGCAGAGTGACAAGCAGCTTTATGCCCCTAATCTAGAACCTGGGTAAAAGGGCATGGTTGTGTCAGAAGCTGTTTGCCTGCTTCTGTGAAGAAGAGAGAAAGAAAATAAATAAAAGTCTGCCTGCCAGGCAGAGTCAAGGCAGGTCAGGGGTGTTGGCAGATTTCCTGGCCTGTTGAAGCATGGAACAATAAGAGAAAATGCACTTTAGGCTTGTCTTAGTCAGGGTTTCTATTCCTGCACAAACATCATGACCAAGAAGCAAGTTGGGGAGGAAAGGGTTTATTCGGCTTACATTTCCATACTGCTGTTGATCACCAAAGGATGCAGGACTGGAACTCAAGCAGGTCAGAAAGCAGGAGCTGATGCAGAAGCCATGGAGGGATGTTCTTTACTGGCTTGCTCAGTTCACTCTCTTATAGAACCCAAGACTACCAGCCCAGAGATGGCACTACCCACAAGGGGCCCTCCCCCTTTGATCACTAATTGAGAAAATGCCTTACAGCTGGATCTCATGGAGGCACTTCCCCAATTGAAGCTCCTTTCTCTGTGATAACTCCAGCTGTGTCAAGTTGACACAAAGCTATCGAGTACAAGGCTCAAGATGAGGGGCTGAAGATTCTATTGACCTTGGTGGGAGGAATAGGGAAGGCTTTTGGATGAGAACTGATGCCTTATGTGTATATTTCAGCAGTTGTTCCTGTTAGCTTGTGGCTTTGCTTCCCACAGTACTGTGAGGTATAAAAAGGCTAAGAAAAACTAACAAGAGGCTGATGTGGTATTGACTTGTAGCCCTCCCATAGCTGTCTCTTACATCCTTTTTTCTGTCTTCTCTATAATTATCCTCACTCCCCACCTCAGAGGACTGTTTCCAGCAGGTTGGTGGAGCTCCAAGAGTTAAGGGATCAAGTGAAGGACAATGAAGAGAAAGGGAGTACTTGAGGAAGAAAAAGGAGCTCAGTGCAATGAGAGTTTCTTGTAATAGACACAGGAAAACACAGATAAGGGAGCTTGGAAAAAGTAAAAGACATAGGGAAAAAGGGAAAAAAAGATGCAAAATGGAAACAATTATATACTTTTTGTACAAATGCTTAAGAACATGCTTTGCTAAAATAGGGCAACAGCAACTGCATTTAATGTTTTAGATTTTGTAGGGAAGGTTTGTCCTTGGTTTCTTGAAGAAGGTACAGTAAATTTAGCAACCAGAAGAAGGTTAGAGAATGACTTAAAGATTATTATGATGTGCATGGACCAGGTAAAGTGCCTGTAGATACCTTCAGTCTTCTGACCCTAACTAGGGATAGATTAGATCTTAGACATGAAGAGAAGCAGCATCCAGGATGCAAGCAGTCCCAGAGCAGGTCACCATGCACCACCACAGTGGAGGTGTGCCGGGCAGTGCCAGCCAGGGAGCAGTCCCCCTCCAGCCCCACTCCCCATGCTCTCAGACTGGAGCACCCACTGACCCCCAGAGGGACACAGATGGAAGCGGCAGGCAAGGAGACAGTGACATGGAGCACAAGCACAGGTGAGTTCTGACCCAGCCCAGCAGGTTAAAGTCGAAGAAAAATGTGTGAGGCTGATAAATGCAAGTGATGAAGGTTAGAGGATGTGAAAGAACTTAGTGATGATTTAGAAATAAAAAATCCTTCGGATGAAAGATGTTTAAATGCAAGTGATAAATGTTGGAGGGTCTAAGAAGATGTTTTAATGTATATAATTTCAAGTTATAGAGATATAAGAAACGATTTAAGGTATAAAAAAGGGAAATGTTTCATATTCTCCCTGCATGCGATTGTCACTTCAAAGTTGAGAATTTTAACACTGATCAGTGGAGTTCTGAGCTAATGAAACACTGGCAGTTAACAATGCAGCCATAGGCTCAAGATGTTCACTTCCCTTTGGCTGTCTTCTGAATATAAACTTAAAGATGCTTCCCATGCTAAACACGTCTCTGTTCAATCTGCATATCGACAGCTGTAAACCTTTAGCTTTTCCTAGCTCGCAAACGCACGAGTCTACTCCTGTTGTCTGACACCTCTTAACTATTTTTCTAAAATATGGGTTTCAATACAATGGTATATCCTTTTGTAAAACTAAAGTTCATATAAACTTTGGGAATCAAGAGTCTTAAGACTTGGACCCACCTGTCACAGATCAAATGGACTCCAGAGACATACACCTGCCTGTTCCGATCCAATCCAGCAGGTGGCCCCAAACATAAATCACATAAACTAACATATATTATACAAGTTAGAAATTATAGCCGGGCGTGGTGGCGCACGCCTTTAATACCAGCACTTGGGAGGCAGAGG
>NC_034592.1:137586957-137611898 GCF_900095145.1 Mus pahari | reverse complement strand
GGATTTCTGAGTTCAAGGCCAGCCTGGTCTACAGAGTGAGTTCCAGGACAGCCAGGGCTATGCAGAGAAACCCTGTCTCAAAAAAAAAAAAAAAAAAAAAGAAAGAAATTATATACATTGAAATGTATATAACTGCATGCATGTTCACATATGTACACATATAAAAATTTCACATTAAATATAAATTATATTGAATATGATTTATGTGTTACTATATTATATAGTAACTATAAATCATATGTATTAAATATTAATTATATGCTCTAAAATTATATACATTAACTATAAATAATATGTTAAAATATGAATTAATGTCCTCAAGGATAGGAAATTATGGAACAATCTCAAGGAGCTCTAAAAAAAAAAAAATCAAGTTACAAAAACATTTAAAAAGGAGTTATTGTATACTCCTTCACCACAAAATTTTATTTTGAGTTTTTTGATCCTGGATGCCAAAGGACCCTCTGTTGCTGAGTGCCTGTGGCACTCTACAACTAGGCATACTTATGCCCAGGTGAAATGAAAGGACCCACTTACTGGCATATGGCAGGGTCCTGATCCGGTATTAATAGGGGGAAGAGGGCACATTTGTGGTTTTTCACACAGTGGCTGCCAGAGTGATTGGTGAGATGCTGATGCTGGGACAAAGAATGATGCTGACTATGATCTTGCTGAGTGCCCTGACAATGGTGACAGGGAAGCCATACTAGGCATATGTTCCTGACCCACCCTTGCTACATCCTTCTGTATGGTCAAGGCCAGGAGTACTTGTGACCTCTAATAATACTTAGCTGTTGGGATTCCCTTGGTCTGAGAGTAAAAATGTATTCCAAATTAGTGAATTACACTGCTATGGGTCTGGGCCTACCTATTTGTTTTACTAGAAATAGTACCAATGCTGGGTGTGTTTCTGTGGACCCCCAGACTAGGAAGAAGAATGTCTCTAAGACTGTAGGGCAAAGCATTAAGATGGGAATGCCTGTATCAGACTGGACAAGCTGCCTTGCCTCAGCTTTTAGACCTTCAGGACAGAGAACAAACACAAAGACTGTGAAACCTGACTTTGAAAAATCAATCAAATGGAGAAGTTGTTATAATGACCCTCTTCTTTCCTTTAATGTGACCAGTTATTCTGACTCATTCATGGACTAGTCTGTGAATCAATTCAATATCGGACAAAAAGAAATGACAGTGAACATTTGGAAGGCTGGTTCTGGACATTTTCAGAGACATATTTGGAAACTGACAGCTGCTTTGTATAATGTTATGTTGCTATGGACAAAAATGGAGTATTTTGAATATTTGGACCTCCATTAGTGAAACTGTTTAGGGAGTATTGGGAGATATATTCTTGAGAAAGTGTATCACTAGGGTCAGTCCTTCAGGTTTCAAGAGACTCAGGCCATTCCCAGCTCACCTCTGCCTCCAATTTCCAGATGAAGATGTAAGTTCACAGATAGATGTTCCTGCTGCCTTTGTAAAACCACCATGAACTCTAACCCTCTAAAACCCTAAACCAAAAATACACTCATGAGCTAGAGAAAGTACCCAAAGAACTGTAGGGGGCTGCAACCCTGTAGGTGCAACAACAATATGAACTAACCAGTACCCCCTGAGCTCATGTCTCTAGCTGCAGATGTAGCAGAAGATGGCTGATTAGGGGAAGTCCAGGGCCAAGTAGTGGGAGTGGGTGGGTAGGGGAGCAGGGGTGGGGTGGGGGTATAGGGAACTTTCCGGATAGCATTTGAAATGTAAATAAAGAAAATAATAATAATAAAAAACTCATTATACATTGCAGTAATTATTTGAATGCCTGGTCCCTAGTTGGACTGTTAAGGATGAAGAGGTGTGAATTTGTTGGAGGTATGTCACTGGAGTTGGGCTTTGAGATCTGAAAAGCCTGTGCTAAGCCTCCTGTTTCTTTTCCCACTTGCTCCCTGACTATGGACCAGGATGTAAAGCTCACAGTTACTGCTTGAGTGCCATGCCTGTGTGCTAACTGCCATGATAAGATATTGGACTAACCCTCTGAAACTGTGACCAGCCCCCAATAAATGCTTTCTTTTATTAGAGTTGCCTTGGTTGTGGTGTTTCTTCACATCAATGGAAACATAACTGTGACGGTTTGTTTATGTTCTGCCCAGGGAATGGCAATATTAGAAGGTGTGGCCCTGATGGAGTAGGTGTGTCACTGTGGGTGTGGGCTATAAGACTCTCACCCTCAATGCCTGGAAGTCAGTCTCCCACCAGCAGCCTTCAGATGAAGAGGTACCAGGGTCTGGGGTATTGCTGTGATAAGTTTGACCATGTTTTTGTTTGGAAGGATGTGGATTTTGGGACTTTGGATTTGGAAAGCCATGGAATGTTTTAAGTGAGGCCCAACAAGCCATCCTAGTAGGAATACGGAAGCCTTTGTTGCTGGGAGTGATTGAACTGGGCAGACCTGGCCCAAGACTACTAGGACAACTGATGCTGGTTAGCTGGAGCTAAGAAATTCATGGTGATTAAGAAGAGACTAGCATCATCAAATCTTGGAGGAAGTATTTTCTGAGAGCACAAAGCAGCTGTGTTACAGAGAATGCCAAGGTTGTACCTTGTGCTGCAGCTGTACTTGGTAATGTGTAAGAGTCACCCAGGTGGTACTGGTTTTAAAGGCGTGAAGGGGTTATAAACAGCTAAGGCCATGAAAGCACTGTGAGAGGCCAGGGAAGGCACTGGTGAAAGTGCAGCCTCAGTTGCAATTGATGGCCCAGGACTGAAGGGATCCTGAAAAGGAGTTGAGGCTTAGCATCATGAAGAGAGCTATCCTAGTTGCAGGGGAAGACCCCAGTATATTGGAGATGCCAGTACCATGGGATGATTACCAAGAACAGCAGTGGCAGTGGAGTGGATCAACCTGAGCTTAGAGTGCTACAGAGGGCAGAGCTGGAGAAGTGAAGCCAGCCCTTTGGAGGTGCCCAGAAGATCATGTGTGGATCCCAGACATTGAAACAAGAAGCTGTTACATTAAAATTGCCTTGGAGATACCATCTGCTGAGGAAAGTTGCTAATAGGGAGTGGAACCAGCCCAGGAGAAAGCAGTTTGTTGCAGTCAACAAAGATGAAGGGAGTTGACTTCTTTGACATCAGCCATAGAGATGCAGAGTTTGAGTTTGCCCAGCTGGTTTCCTGTCTTGCTTTTGGGAATTACAGTTAAGTGATTGGATGAACCACAGAAGAGACTTTGAACTTTGGACTTTTAACTTGTTAAGAATGCTGTAGACTAAGGGGACTTTTGAAGCTGGACTTAATGTATTTTGCATTATGCTATGTTTAGGTATGGCCCCCACAGACTCATGTTTGAATAAGCCTATCCAAGCCAGGGAGTGGAATGTAATGTATATGCTCTGCCCAGGGAGTGGCACTATTAGAATGTGTGGCCCTGTTGGAGTAGGTGTGTCACTGTGGATGTGGGCTATAAGACACTCACCCTCGATGCTTGGAAATCAGTCTTCCACTAGCAGCCTTCAGATGAAAATGTAGAACTCTCAGCTCTGCCTGGACCATGCCTGCCTGGATGCTGCCATTCTCCTACCTTGATGATAATGAACTGAACCTCTGAACCTGTAAGCCAGCCCCAAATATGTGTTGTCTTTTATAAGACTTGCCTTGGTCATGGTATCTGTTCACAGCAGTAAAACCCTAACTAAGACACTAACTAAGACTGATTGTTTGGTTTTTGTTTTTAAGACAAGATTTTTACTTTATAGCCCAGGCAGGCCTCTAACTTGTGGCATTCTTCCTGCCTCAATTTGTTATTTGGTTTGTGGAGACTGGGCCTAATTATATAGCCTTGTTATGTATGTCTCAGTATATGTTCATATGTGTCCACAGGTGCCTGCCGATACCTAAAAATGGCATCAGGCCTCTTGGAGTTATCTGGAGTTAAAGACATTTGTGAACCGCTCAACACAGATGCTGGTATCCAAAGATTAATCCCATGATTGAGCAGCAAGTACTTTTAACCACTGAGCCATCTCTCTATCATCCCTGATTAAGCTAAGTCATGTGAAAGTAATGTACTCCAGGCAACAGAGAAGAGGAGACAGTGTTCCTGCATTCTCTAGTTAGATGTGCTTACATCAGTAAAGCTCCAGAATTGTGGAGTCTGGTGCCACCACACCCAGTATCTCCCATTTACAAAGATTCCAGGCTAGCCTGAGCTACATAGAGGGCATGTGTCTCAAAAAAGCAAGCAAACAAAAAACAACAAACCAAACCAAACCAACAAAGGTAGATGTAGTCCAGTAGGCATGAGACCTTGAGTTCCATCCCTAATATAGCAAAATTTAACAGAAAAAAAAAAAACCTTTAAAAACATTACACAAAAGCTGGGCATGGTGGTGGCACATCCTTTAATCTCAGCATTTAGGAGGCAGAAGCAGGTGGATGGATCTCTGAGTTCAACACCAGCCTGGTCTACATACTGAGTTCCAGGACAGCCAGTTAAACTGAAACTAGGCTCAAAAAACCAAGTAAAATACCACAAAATAATAAGAAAAATGGCATGTGTCCAATAGGAGATAGAAAACAGAAAACACATCTAAGATAAATTACAAACACCTAAACACCTTTAAAGGAATGAAAACTCAACAATGCAAGACCATTTCAATGCTGGCTTCATTAAGGCAAAGCCCTCAAGATCGATTACCCCCCCCCCCCAAACCACACAACACAGTGTATGAAGCATGCGTACTGCTCCCTTTGCCTCAGAAATGCTTTGCTTGAGACTCATTTAAATAATCTACTTCATTTAAAAGAAGCAACCAAAAATTACAGACCACAGCATTATGACTGAATTAAGAACTGGAAACAACTTAGACTGTATACTGGGGAAATGGTTTGCTAATTTCTGTTGGAATAATGGCTGGGCGTGGTGGTACACACTCTGGGAGCAGAGGCAGTAGATATCTGAGTTCAAGGCTGGTCTGGCCTCTATAGAAAGTTCCTGGACAGCTAGTACTCCATATTCATTCATTCATTCATTCATTCACACATACATACATACACACACCACTTTATCAACTATTATATAGTAAACAAATAATTGATCATAGCTGGGTGATGGTGCACACCTTTAATCCCACCAGTTGGGGGAAGAGGCAGGCTGATCTCTGTGAGTTTGAGGCCAGCCTAGATTACAGAGTGAGTTCCAGGACAGCCAAGGATACACAGGGAAACCCTGTCTTGAAAAACCAAAAATACATATAATGATGTAACAGTATGGTTTGGTTAAATGCTTTTAGGCAGTAAATAAATACCAAATGTAGAGATCTTGAAGATGTACATGTTAAGAAAAGACAGGAAAAGAGGAAACTAGCTACATGGTAGAGTAAAACGGTAAAAACTGCATGATTTTATTTAATAGTTTTTTTTTTGTTTTTTTTTTTTTGGTTTCTCAAGACAGGGTTTCTCTGTGTAGCCCTGGCTGTCCTGGAACTCACTCTGTAGACCAGGCTGGCCTCAGATTTAGAAATCCGCCTGCCTCTGCCTCCCAAGTGCTGGGATTAAAGGTGTGCGCCACCACTGCCCGGCTTATTTAATAGTTCTAATGAGCAGTTTCCACCAACATAAACGATCCTATAGAATAGTTCTATATGGCAGGAGTGTTAAAGATAAAGGCAATTACTACCAGCACTGTCTGTAGAAGACTAAACTAAATGTATGAGCATAGGGCACTACTGTGCAGCCTTAGAATGAAGTTGGTTTGGAAAAGTAGGTAGGTGTGTGTATGTGTGTGTTTGGAATGAGTATGAGTGTGTCTTTATATGATCTGAGCCTCATGAGTGGGGGCTCAGATCCACAGGCTCTTGTAATGATAGTTTGGTTTTCTTTGGGGTATGTGCATATGTAAAGAAACTATGTAGACCAAGCTGGCATTGAATATAGAGACCCACCTGCCTCTGCTCCCCAAGTGCTGGTAGTACAATATAAGCAACCACATTTGGCAACAGCAGGTATTTTTAAGTGAACGGAGGAATGAATCAGTGAACACAGACACACACACACACACACACACTCACACACTCATACATACACATATAATGTGTGTATAGTATATGCAATTATTTTATAATCATGTCTGTAGGTCTGAGCACATGAGTGTAGTGACCCAGGAGGCCAGAAGAGATTGTTGGATCCCTGGAGCTGGAGTTACAGGCAGTTGTGTCCTGTCTAACGTGGGCACTGGAAGCCTAACCCTGTTCCTCTGAAGAGTAGTACGTGCTCCTAATCACTAAGCCCTTGCTCCAGATCAGAATGAACAGCTTTATAGTATCATGTATCATAAAGTAAACCTTATGGCCAAAATTACACTAATGAGTATGGTGGCACATACCCAAAATCCCATCACTTAGGAGGTAGAGGCAGGAGGATAGGAAGTTCAAAGTCATCCTTGGTTAAACGGCAAGTTGTGCACTATACAAGGCCAAAAGAAAAGAATAGTCCCATGTACCAAACAGATCAGAAAGGAAGCACGCCCAGCTGTCAACCAGGGTTAGCTTGGGGGGAGGGGTAAGGACCACACGCACCTCTACAGATTATATACAACATGAGTTCATTTGGAATGTTCATCTACATATGTAGCAATTTTATGAATGCAAACAACAATACAGTACTAATTTTCGAAATCTACCATGTACGAAAAAACAGCACATACACACATATGTAAATGACTCCGGGGTGGGGGGGGCGGGGGGCTGCAGTCTGGAGCACACCTTTAATCCCAGAACTTGGGAGTTGGAGGCAGGTAGATCTTTGTGAGTTCTAGGCCAGCCTGGCCCACAGAGGAACTTTCATTCATATATATATATATATATATATATATATATATATATATATATATACACACACACACACACACACACACTCTAGTGTATAAAGAACTCCCTAGTATATAGAGGGAGATTCGCATATATAGATACACATAGACACAGACAGACAGATAGACAGACAGACACACACACACTGGTGTATAAAGAACTCCCTGGTCTACAGAGAGATTCACATATATAGACACACATAGACATAGACAGACATAGAGACACACAGACAACAGACAGACATACACACACACACACACACACACACACACACACACACACACACACTGGTGTATAAATAACTCCCTGGTTTACAGAGAGAGATTCACATATATAGACACACAGATAGACAGACACACACACACACACATACACACACTGGTGTATAAAGAACTCCCTGGTCTACAGAGATTCACATATACAGACACACATAGACACAGACAGACATATAGACACAGACAACACTGACAGACAGACTGACAGACAGACAGACACAAATCTGGTTGTTGAAGGAGACTGAGGCTGGGATTAGGGATGGATGACAGAGCGATTTTTCACTTAGATCCTTTTGCATTAAAACTGTGAATATGCTATTAAAAAATTTAAAATATATTGATGTATTTACTTTATATATACAGTATGTCCATGCAGGAGCCTGCAGAAATCAGAAGTAGGTGTCAGATCTAGAAGTGGAGTTACAAACAGATGTGAGCAGACTTGTGGGTGTTGGGAATTGGACCTGAGCCTCTGTAAGAACAACGAATACTCTCAATGGCTGAGCCCATCTCTACAGTTTCCTATTAAAAATTTTTTACAGTTAAGTGTTGTGTAAAATAACATTGCATAGACTTGAAGCAATACTGTTTTTGATGATGTAAAGACATTCTTCGTGATACCGTGAAAATCACAGACCCCTGATTGAACAGCTGATGCTGGCCACAACAAAAACAGAATAAGGGATGCTCACAGTCAGCTATTGGATGGAACACAGGGCCCCCAATGGAGGAGCTAGAGAAAGTACCCAAGGGGGCTGCAACCCTGTAGGTGGAACAACAATATGAACTAACCAGTACCCCCAGAGCTCGTGTCTCTAGATGCATGTGTAGCAGAAGATGGCCTAGTTGGCCATCATTGGGAAGAGAGGCCCCTTGGTCTTGCAAACTTTATATGCCCCAGTACAGGGGAATGCCAGGGCCAAGAAGTGGGAGTGGGTGGGTAGGAGAGCAGGGCAGGGGGAGGGTATACAATGTGCCTACGTAGTTGCCTCTAGCTCAGTGGTCCTTAACCCTCCCAATCTTCGACCCTTTAATACGGTTCCTCATGTTGTAGTGACCCCCCCAGCCACAAAATTACTTCACTGTTACTTCATAACTGTAACTATCTGATATGTGATCCCTGTGAGGGCTGAGACCCACAGGTTGATGACCACTGTCTAGGTGATGCCAGTCTGTTTCCTTCTCAGTTGCTTTTTATTTATAGTTTTCTGGGGCTGAAAAGACAGCTTAGTAATGAAAAGCACTGGATATTCTTCCACAGGAGTGAATTTGACTCCCAGCACCTATATGGTGGCTCACAGCCATCAGTAAATCCAGTTCCCATCTGATCCCTCTCCAGGCACATTATACACAGACGTATTCCCTAAGCAGTATGCTGCAGCTGTCAAAATGGCTGCACCTCTGCTCCTGCCTCGGCCTGTAGCCCTCACAGGAGCTGTCCTCAGCCATCAGGAGGTACCCCTGAAGGAGCTGTCCTCAGTGTCCACATGTCCTCTCTGGCGTCCCCAAACAGCTCAACAGTGATGGCACCTCAGCCAAAGCTGCCCGCAGTTGGGAAGGTCTTCCCATCCTAGCTCATGGTCCTGGTGAAGGAAAAAGGGACAAACCCCCCACCAATGCGGGGAAACCCACCAATCCCAGAGCTCCTCGAGCTCAGGACTCCAGATCCCAACCAATTCTCACTCTGGAAATCTCTGCCCTGAGAAGCTCTGCCCCCTAAGAAATCCTACATAAGACTTCTTTGTTTAGTGTCCTGCTGCCCGCTCTCCAGAGCAGAGACAGCCACCAGGGTTCATCCCTCCACACCCTGGATTTGTCCCTGCAATGAGGCTCCAGAACTACTCAGCTGGGGATACCCTCCCTGCTGTTGAGGAAACTTCCCCTCGGAGCTGTGCGCTTCCTGGGCTTCCGACCCTTCTATTGCACCAAGAACACTTACAATACATACAAGCAAAACACTACTTATATACGCAAAATATTTAACAACTTTAAAAATAAAAATAGCGTGAGCATTGTATATCCTAAGCTGCCCTCCAACTACAAATGCTTTAGCCTTCCCAGTGCTGGAATTTCAAGCGTGCACCCGTTGTAAATAAGACTCGGAGGTTTGGTTTAACGACGGAAAAGGCCTTTTCAATTCTGTACACTTGTGAGGGTTGAAAGCACCACCCTGTTAAGGTAGGCAGAGATTTTGGGATCCCCCAGGGTGGACCCCGCCGGTTCCTGACCCCAACGCCAAACTGAGCCCACAGGCGGCAGTCAAGCCTGCAGAGTTCGAATCCCAGGGACCGCGGCTGCCTTAGGATTCCAAGTGTGAAGATGGCCCTAAGGGCCGTCCCTACTTCCCAGAGCGGAGGAGGAAAGGCAACGCACGTAAGCGCTTACGCCCATGGTGCCTGCCATATGCGGGACTTCAGGAAACGCTGCAGCCCGGCCGGGGTCTCCCAACACTGCCCAAGATGCAAAACTGTACTCGAGCCGGAGGGCGGGCCTCCGGGGCGGCCCCCCACAGACCAGCTTCCGGTCGCTCCGCCTCGGCTGGGACTAAAGGCCCGCATCCCCGGGTCCCGCCGGGCGACGCCCAACGACCAGAACCCTTGCCGGGGGATGGCCACGCCGGGCGGCCGCAGCCCGCTACCGCCGCCTTGGGTGGACACTCACCATCTCGGACGGATCCTGCAGCTCCGAATCGCCAACACTCAGCCGCGTTCCCCGCCCTTCTGAGCCTGCGCACAGTCCTTTGTGGAGACGGACAGATCGAGCAGCCTATCAGGAGCCAGCAGTGATGGGGCGGGCTGACGGGAGTCAGCGACGCCAGGACTCTCCCGCCCCGTTGGGAAAGGAGGAAGCTGCTGTGGAGAATTTCCTCTCCAGCGGTGGGGACGAGATGCCAAGTCTTGGCGTCTGTTTTCAGTATTCAGTCCAGGTCCCTGGACTGAGGCCAGCTGCTGCTGAACTCCCTTTGGTCCAGATTGAGGAAGAGAGAGATGAGGACATGGGTAACCCCGAGGTTGGGCATTTCAGGAGCAAACTCTGGGATGAATTAGTCAAGGCTGTCCTGGGCGAGTAAGATGTGGGGTCGCGAACTCCACCGCATGCCTGTGTTTCTTGGAAGAAACTTTTTTACTTCTCTGCCCTGCCATTTTCTCACCTCTTTAGAGGACCAATTGTCCCAGAGACCTGCCTTGTTCACTGCTCATTGTGTACCCTTGCAGGCTATGAAAAATACCGGGGTTTCTAGCTTAAAGCACTGGCATGTAGCGAACCTTTGTCGCACGAAAGTCGCATAGCTTACCTCAATAGCCTCACTGTGTGCTTGACACCCCCACTTTCTTCACGGACGTTTCTTCCCGCAGTGGGACTTGCTGACACCAAGCCTGATGATCTACCTCCAGAGTTTCATGACAAGTACCTTTTCTTCAGTGGGGTTTGCATTAAGAATGCAGCAGGCATTACTAAATCAGACCAAGGATAACGGTGTCTGTATTGTTGTCCTGTGCACCTTGTATGATGGACTAAGGGAACATGACCTCCCTGGTATTTGCCACAAAAATCCAATCTTAAGAAAATTAAACCATATTGAGGGATATTCTCTTAAGGCGATCGTCTTCAACCCTCCTAATGCTCTGACCTTTGAATTCAATTCCTCAGGTTGTGGTGACCCCCAGCCATACAATGATTTCACAGCTACTTCATAACTAAGTTTGTTACTGTTATGAGTTGTAATATAAATATCTGATATTCAGGATATCTGATATGCAACCCCAAAGGGGTCATGACCCACCCACATGTTGAGAACCACTGAGCGGCACTCTCTCCCAAAGGGTGTACTGGGGTGAGGGGATCTCAAAGTCAGTCAGGTCTGGTTGGCACACAGCTGTAATCTCGGCACTTGTGTGGCTGAAGCAGGATAGCAGGTTCTAGGCCAGCTTGGGCTTCACAGACGGATGCTTGTCTCCAAACATAACCAACCCCCAACAAAACAAAATCTCAAGGTCATGAAAGATAATGAACTGCCACAAATTAGAATAGTGGTAGAGAAACGTGGATTCAGTAGGGGATGTAAGGTGCTACTATACTGATTTGTTAGTTTCAATAACTGTACCAGATCAGTGGGGGTAATACTGGAGAAAACTAGATTTTAAAAGTGCAGACAACTCTAAAATTTCCCTCAAAATAGCTTTCTAAAGGGCCATTAGTGGTGGTACATGCTGTCTCAAAGCAGGGAGGGCTACTGGTTAAGAGCACTTGGTACTCTTACTGAGGACCTGGGTTCAGTTCCCAGAACACACATGGTGGCTCATGGATTGTATGTTGAGTGTGGTGTTTGCAAAGACTGGAGGTTGGGTGTAATGGTGCACAACTTTAGGGAGGCAGAAGCAGGTGGATCTCTGCTCTGGAGGCCAGCTTCATCTACAGAGCAAGTGTCAGGACAGCTAGGGCTACTCAGGGAAACCACTTAAAAATATATCATAAACAAAGAAATGGTTACTGAACACTGGAAATAATGTATAATGTCCCTCACCTCCAGGTCTTCATTCCAAATAATTGTAGAAGTGCTAGTGTGAATGGACCCTCCCAAATATCCGGGGAATTAGTTAGGGCAAGGACTATCACCTCCAGACAAGGATGCAGGATGGGGCAGCTCTGGGTTGAGGATTAAGTTATGAAGAATTTTTTATAGGACTTCAAGTCTGAATAGACAGTAAGGCTGAATTGCCTATGGGAAGAAGGACTTCCATTTATAATAGCAATATATTATAAAAAGGGTTTTGGAGTAAGACAAAAATCCTGGATTCTACTTTGAATCCTATTTACTCTGTATATTTTATTAAAATATTTTGAGCTATTTTTCTTTAGGTAACCATGCCTCTCTGCAAATAGCCAGAAAGAGAATATAGCACAGTCACCAATGTCTGGCACATCTGCTATTGCTCGCCTGGGGTGCTGTGACTGTGGCTATGCTGTGCTATATGAGGGAAGACAGAGAAAAGGTCTGATGTCACGAGGAACGATAAAGTCATGGCAGTTAAGTGACCTACAGATAAGACTGCAAACTGTCTAGGTATTTCCCTGAAGTTCTAAGGAAGCCTCCCTGCCTATAGCCACTCTTTGCTGAACAGGAACTAACAGGGACTGAGACCCTCTCCTCTAGCAAAGACCTAGTAGGGGCTGCAGTTTCTGTCTACCAATTGCTGTCGACCAGCATATTTATAAAAACTCACTCAGGTTTCTTCCTGCTAGTTCAGTTTTGAAGGAAAACACAACCATCCTTTGCCTTCTTTCCTGACCCATCGGTAGGGGATTGGATTCCCCCAGTTCCTCTGGAGAGATGCCGCGGGTCCCGCCCACCATCACACCCAGCTTTTGGTACCATCAGCATTGGTATTACTGTATATTTTTGGCTGTTGCTTGTGCCTTGTCTGGCTTACCATCTTCTTGTGTTTGAACTTAGAACAAGGGGACACACTCAGACGACTCTCTGACTGTTTTCCTAGATAAATTTAGAGACTTCAAAAACAGGGCTAGAGATTCAGGGCCAGAAGTTAGAAAGGGCAGACTAACGACTTTCTGCAGGTCAGAGTGGCCAACCTTCCAAGCCTACAGAGGGGTACCCTCAATTAGCCCACCACACACTAGGGGAGGAACAGCCAGGGAGCAGACCAAACGGGAGGCGGCAGATACCACTGTGGCCCTCGCCCTTAGGACCACGGAGCCTCCAGATCACCAGGGGGAACCGACCTATGCAATACTGACCTTTTTCCACTAGTGACTTATACAACTGGAAGAGGCAAAACCCCTCTTTTTCCGAAAGGCCAGAGGCTTTCATGAGCCGTTTAGACTCTGATTTTCACCCATCAACATACTTGGGATGATTGCCAACAACTACTGCAGGTTTTCTTTATCACAGAAGAGGAGGAGGGCTGAAGGTAAGGAGAGGCTCTGAGTCTACTACTGCCAGACTCTAATGCCTGGTCTCCTGGCAGTTTCTCATAGCCCAACCAATTTTGACTAAATAATTAGATGTTACACAGGAAGATAGGGAGTCCCCGGCAGGCTTTCTAGAAAGATCATGACAGCACTTCACACCCACACACAGTCAAACTGGAAGTGCAGAGAATAGGTTAGCTGCAGTGATGATGGCTTTTGTCAACCAAGCTGTGCCAGACATAAATGTAAGTTACAAAGGGCCCAGCAGACTCAAGATTTGACTAAAATTCTGCTTGCTGTTGAGCAACAGCTAACTCCGAAGCAGAGAAACAGCAACAATTGCAACTTCTGGCAAGAGATAAAAGAAGCTTACTCTTACCACTGGGGACAAGCCCTGACTCCAAAAGAATTATTGTGCATACTGTAAAGAGATGGGATGTTGGATCAAGGACCAAGACACCCCTACCCCAAAATACAGAGGAGGGTCAAGCGAAAGTGAAGGAAATAGAGGAGGTAAGTGGCTAGGGGAGATAGGATTCGGTCCCTCTCCCTGAACCTAGAGGAACCATTAAAGTGGAGAGGAAACCCACCAAATTCTTAGTGGATACAAGAGCCCAACATCTGGTTCTCACAGAAACTTACACTAAGTCCTCTGGCTACCCATGAAGTTGGCAACTGTACATTGCCCCAGCCATCAAAAGGCAATTAGAGGGCACATGCAGCCGCAAAGGCCGCCACCCCTAATCCCTTGCCAACTCTGGCCTTTCAGTTGCCAGATGCTATATTCTAAGGAGGTCATTGCTTATATCAGAAATAAATTACCTGTGTCTCTCAAGCCCAGAGGCTAGGACATGACAGGTGTCTATAAGCTAAACTTGCTTGACACCCTCACGTGGGGCCTGCTCCAGCACATTCATGCGATGACCCACTTGGGCACAAGGAAAACTGAACTCGTTCGACATGTGAATTTAAAAATTATTCATCTAAGGTCTTTGATAGAACAAACTGCCTCCAAGTGCCTTACCTGCAAGCTTGCCAACATCAGTAATCAGCCCGAAGAAAAGGGCTCCTGACAGAGGCGCCAAACCAGATGCTTACTGGGAAATGACCTTCACTAAGGTAAAGCCAGGCAAATATGGATACAGATATTAGTACTTGTCGATACATTTTTGGGATGGACTTTCCTACTAAACATGAAACTGCTTAGATAGTGATCAAGAAGATATGAAGATATCCTTCCCAGGTATGGTATGGCTGTCATGCTGAGCTCTGATAATGGACCTGCCTTCACCACTCAGGTAACCCATGGAATGGCCAAGGCCATAGAGGTGGGTTGGAAATTACATTGTGCTTATAGGCCCCAAAGCTCAGGACAGGTAGAGAGGATGAATAGAACTCTAAAATAGACCCTTACCAAATTGACCATAGAGACTGGGTGGGGACTGGGTGGCTCTTCTCCTTTTCACTCTCTCTACAGGAACACACCTTACATATTGAGATCCTAACCCCCTTTGAGATCATGTATGGGAGGCCCCTTCCCATATAATTCCTAGCCTGAAATCAGAAGTATTAACTGAGTTTGCTAGTAAACATATTTTGATTTTCTCCAGACTCTTGCTCACATGCAGAAGGAGCTGTGGCCCTGCCTAAAGGCAATCTATGAGGCTGTTCCCCCACCTACCCTGCATAACTGCCAGACTGGTGATATCAAAGACAATCCCTGGAATCACGCTGGAAAGGACCATATATAGTTGTGCTGACTACTCCCATCGCTCTCAAAGTTGACAGGATTGTTACTTGGATTCAACACACCCATGCTTGTCTAGCCAACCCTCATTCAGATCTGGAGGATGTCATGCCCTAGCGGACATCCATCTAAAACTCAATGTTCCCAGGTTTGTTTGTTTCTTTCTTTTTTCCTTCTTTTCTTTCTTTCTTTCTTTTTTTTTTTTTTTTTAAAGATTTATTTATTTATTATATGTAAGTACACTGTAGCTATCTTCAGACACTCCAGAAGAGGGAGTCAGATCTTGTTACTGATGGTTATGAGCCACCATGTGGTTGCTGGGATTTGAACTCGGGACCTTTGGAAGAACAGTCGGGTGTTCTTACCCACTGAGCCATCTCACCAGCCCTTTCTTCTTTTCTTGACTTTTCGAGACAGGGTTTCTCTGTATAGCCCCGGGTGTCCTGGAACTCACTTTGTAGACCAGGCTGGCCTCGAACTCAGAAATCCGCCTGCCTCTGCCTCCCGAGTGCTGGGATTAAAGGTGTTCGTCACCACGCCCAGCCCTAGGTTTGTTTCTTGTTCTAGCTTCTTCTAGCCTGGGAAACACCTTTCCAGATACCAACCCTCATCGGCCTTGGAATTTGAGTGCTATGTGATACATTCACTGGAACATCCTCACCCAGTCAAATAAGATAGCTCCCCTTGGAACTTGGTTCTCCGATCTTACCTTCGATCTCAAATAATTAATTCAGAATGGCAGGGTAGACAGCTTTATCCACAAACCCCATTTTTATGTTTTTCCAAGCCATAAGAACAAGATAAAAACTTGGAGGAACAACTGTGGGGGTGTCAAGGGATATTTTTGTAAGTCTTGGGACTGTGTGAGCACAGAATACCTATGGTGGATGGCCCCAATTCCAGATGACTTCATAATGGTAGATGGAAATCCTGGGGGCCTTCCTTGTGATAAAATATATTTTCATAATGGGGTATGGGACAGACCCTGTATGTAATCCAATACTTGTTTGCTTTATGGAAGAAAAGGAAAAAAGGGTACAGATCAGGAGGCAGGGAAGACTTGGGGCCTAAGGATTTATACCAATGTTCACAGATGATGCGGGTGCTCTTTTTACTTTAAAATTAAATAGACAAATGTTCCAGTCCACTTCATTTGGTATGGGACCCAATCCAATATTGGCTCCACCAAACCCTGCACATTATCCTCTTATACCAGGTCCCAGTTCAGATACCCAAATATCAGGTAATCAGACCAATGAAAATCCAAACCTCTTCAATTTGCTGGAAGCTATTTATGAGGTTCTAAATGTTACCCACAGTGAATGAACTTCTGATTGCTGGCTATGCCTAAGTGCTAAGCCCCACTCCTATGATCGAATTGTTTATAGTGTCTCAGTTACCGAATCAGCATAAGTCAGCCACTGTAGACTGCAGTAGACGAGGCCTAGTTGCATTACTTTATAATCAGTTAAGGGGCAAGGGCTATGCATAGGTCACCAAGTACCCCAGTGGTACTTTCACCTTTGTGTCCAGACTGTTGTGGGACTACTGAAATGGTTATTATTTAGTCCTGCCAGAAGATGCCTGGTGGGCCTGTTCAACAGGTTTAACCCCTTGCATCCACATGGAGGCTCCTTTCTTGTAAGATGTATCTATTTCTTTTATGTATGTGAGTACACTATAGCTGTTTTCAGACACACCAGAAGAGGGCATTACATCCCATTACAGATGGTTGTGAGCCACCATGTGGCTGTTAGGAATTGAACTCAGGACCTCCAGCCCCACATGGAGGCTCTTAATGCCTCCTCTGACTTCTAAGTCCTACTCAAGCTGTTCCCTAGGGTATCTTACTATTCCTGAGAAGTAGTTCTCAACCACCTCACCCTGAGTCCTCACAGCAGGTTTAAGAGGGAACCCCTGGGCTGGTGAGATGGCTCAGTGGGTAAGAGCACCCGACTGCTCTTCCGAAGGTCCGGAGTTCAAATCCCAGCAGCCACATGGTGGCTCATAACCATCTGTAACAAGATCTGATGCCCTCTTCTGGAGTGTCTGAAGACAGCTACAGTGTACTTACATATAATAAATAAATAAATCTAAAAAAAAAAAAAAAAAAAAAAGAGGGAACCGCTGACAGCTATCTATCATTTTGCCAACCCTCCTAGGCTTCGGCATCACAGGAGCTTTAGGAACAGGGGTCACTGTATTGGTATTACACGATGCACACTACTGCTTCTTATGAGAGGCCATTGATGGAGATGTTCAAAGATTAGAAAAAATGATGACAGACCTAGAAAAGCCAATCTCTTGCCTAGCTGAAGTGGTTTTGCAAAATCACAGAGGCTTAGACTTTCCACAAGGAGGGATTTGTGGCTGGGCGTGGTGGCGCACGCCTTTAATCCCAGCACCTGGGAGGCAGAGACAGGCAGATTTCTGAGTTCGAGGCCAGCCTGGTCTACAAAGTGAGTTCCAGGACAGCCAGGGCTACACAGAGAAACCCTGTCTCGAAAAATCATAAAAAAAAATTTAAAAAAAAGGAGGGATTTGTATAGCCCTATGAGAAAAATGTTGTACATATGCAGATTACATGGGAGTTGCCAGAGAAAACATGGTTGAATTAAGAAAGAGATTGCAGAACAGACAGCTAGAAAGAGACCATTCTATGGGATCGTATGAAAGTTTATTCAAAGGATCCTCTTGGCTAACTACAATGGTATCTTCTGTGACTCGGACACTTACCATGGTAACTACTCAAGTTCCATGATTGGGCCCTCTTAGGTACTTGTGAAGGGGAGGAATGAAGGGCCCATCCAGCTAATTCTATTTTGTGTTCACACTCCATCTTATATCCAGCTTGTCCTCAGTTTGAACTTAGTAACTGGAAAAACCACAGCTTATTCCAGGAATGAAGATACCCGCCTCCAGGCCCCAAGTAACTGCCACTCCACACTTGATATGGGAAATGCCCAGTGTCATTCCAGGGCTAATGCGTTAGCCACAATTAAACATCTATAGCAAAGTTTATGATTCCAGCTAAAATTTTTATGCAACGTATGCTTTCTGAAGTGTTATCCAATCATGTAAGTGTCAGGTTGGAAAGCCCCTTACCCAGTTTAAACTGTATAAAAGGCAAGGCTGACAGCAGCTCAGCACCTTCCACACCCATCCACTGCATTGGAGAGGCTGGTGTGTGTGTGTGTGTGTGTGTGTCTGAGAATAAGCTTTTGAATAAAGACTCTGCATATGAGTGGACTCCTGGTGGTCTCTTGTGGTCTGTGCCCCCCCCCCCAGTCTGTGCACAACAGTATACAATACATTGTGGTTACACTTAACCTCTCACACAAGTCCTCTCCCACCTTCTCCAGCCCTCCTGGCTCTATCTTAACCTCTCACCCCATTGTCATGGATTGAATCTGAGCCTCCTACAGTCTTGAGTGATGCCACCCACTGTAACTCACCAGCAGGTATGTTCTGTCTTTTGAGACAGTATCTCACTGAATTGTAGCGCTTACCTACTAGTCAGCTATGCTGCCTACCTGGCCAGAGGGCTTCAGGAGTCAGCTACCCTTGACAGTGCTGGCTAGTCACTGCACTAGGCTGTTACATGTGTACAGTAAACCCACATTTGTGTCACAATGCTTGTGTGGCAAGCATTTTACTGACTGAACCATCTCCCCAGTCTAAACATTTCAGGCCAGTTTTTGTTGTATGAGAAAGGCAATTCCAATGGAGGCCCCTGCAGGTGTCCTCATGCAACTGCACCTGGGTAGCAGCTCTGCATTTCTCTACAGCCTCATAGCCCAGGCAGGCTGCTGATAAGCCACTATAAAAGATGTCACATATAAGTGATATACACCGTTTTCCTAAAAAAAAACAAAGACAAAAAAAAAAAAAAAAAAAAAAAAAAAACTCAGAAGGTATGCAAAATGAAGGACTCAAAAAACTTTAATTGTAACTAGTCTTACAACCTCCTGAAGAACTTTAGAAACCTGGCTCACTGTGATGTGTGGTCACCTGAGCATTTTAAATCACAGTCTGAGAAAGCAAAAGGAGGCTAAGCCAGCACAGGGACAGACAGTGTTCCACTCCCTGGCTTACATAATGAAAACACAGACAGACAAACATTTGAAAGTCTAAAGGAAAAACAGAAAGGATTGATGGTGGCTGGAAATACCAACAGTACTGCAAAGAATTAGTGAATCTTGCAGAAATTTAGATCCCAAACAGGCAAAAATATTACCCCAATAACATGTCAGGTAATTTAACCAGATAAGTAAAACATGGCAGAGAGGGTTGGATGAGAGCTCTGTGAGCAGGCGAGCCAATCCCTGGGTGAGGAGTCAGCACCCCAATTTTAACAGTTACTCTATCTTAGGAAACTGAATTCTGCACATGAAGATGGTAGAAGGCCGAAGGAGTTCCCAACTGTCAGCAATATCCCTCCACTGGACCAGAGCCCCAAGCTCTTGCGTCTGGACCCTTGTGGAACCCACCAAAAGAGCAGACGAAAGGCAAAGGCTCATTTGACTCTGTTTTTATTTCAATGTAACATGCAATAAGAAAAAAAAAAAAAACAAAAAAAACTTAACAGGTTGATTAGCATTTACGATGCTTACAGAGAAAAAGGTCTTAAAAGCAACTTAGTCCAGATTTAAGGAAAATCGCTAATTAAACATTCACAATAAATCTATTTCCAAATACTCATTTTGGACCAAAATTTGAGAGCATCTGGTAAATATGTCTGCTGTTTAGGTAATATATCTTATATACTCTCTGATTCTTGGGATATCCAGCCCCCGTTTTTCTAACACAGCAGGGAAGACATATACATGTGATCAATTAAATTAAAGGAAGAAATGGAGTTGGGAGACTCCAGGGCTGCAAAAATATATACAAGCATTTACCTTTTCCAGAACTAAATGTTTCTTCCATAAAAATATTAAATAGCCAAGCCCTATAGAACTAGGGCCAGGACTACTTCAAATATAACTTCTGTATTTTAAAAATATAGGGCAGAAAGCCTTTTAGATGATATTTATACATTTTCACATAATATTTCTAGGTCCCTAAATGAATCATGAAGCATTATGCAGAATCAACAAAGTCTATTTTCTTACATTATCTCTTAATTTAATCTCATAAATCTCTAGTGATTATGGTAGATAACTATGTTTTAGTACAAGAATTGGATTCGACAGGAAGTCTTTGTAGAAGGCTTAATATTTATAGCCATTTATTACCAAAGTTCAGGCCTATGTAGTGAATGGGTAGTTGGCAGACATTCGCTCTGTAAGACAAAGCAATTAGCATATACATTTTTTTTAACCCTACCAACAAAAAGGCAGAGATTTCCTACTTTGGAAAGAACTAGGGCTTCTAGAGATGACATGTATTTCTTGTGGTATAAGGGTAAAAAGAGGGCTGGGGAGGAGCCGAGCTCTCCCTTCACCGACCGCTTCTTGATGAGGCAACCCTTCTGTCACAGTCTCCGCTGAGGATGGCAGTGTTAAGGAGCACAGCTGCACAAGTTCAAACTGTTCCAGGATGAGAACAGGACAAGCAGCTAGGGACACAGAAACACTTTCCTATGGGACAGGGGTTTGCCACACTCGGTGTTCTTGGCTTTATGCTATGCCACCAACACATTTCAAGGTCCCCATTAGAGAAATAAGGCTGATTTTGGGATTTGGCTACAATAGGGACTCACCTGGCTGAGGTTTCATCTTACTGCCCATCAAGTCTGTGGCAGCAGCCATCCTAACAGTCTAATGCTAAGCCAAGGTAAATTACCTACAGAGAAGGTCAAAGTGCATTCATCAGTTACTAAAGGAGCAGTCTAAGATAAATGAGTCATGGAAAGAAAAGGGAAATCTACAATTTTTAGGGGTGTGAAAAATATTGTAGATCAGGACCAGTAAGAGGGTAGACATGGCTGCTCCTGTGTGTCAGGAGTGGAGTGTGAGGACAGCGCAGCTGTGTGGCTGCTGGACACTGCTCTGACTGCAGAGTTTGCACCACTGACCTCCATTTGTGTTAGGAAATGGTTGCAACTTGAATAGTTTTGCAATAATGAAATGTAACTAAGGTGTTGGATTACATCAACACCATAAAGCTTCAGTTTATGTGTAGGATTTAAAAATCAAGAATGATCTTAGATGAATTCATCTGAACTTATTTTAATTCCAGATTAATTTCTAAAAACGTGAAGGAACCACAGTGCTGACACTGTCTGTAAAGTTTAGTATTTGCAAGGCAATAGAACAAGTACAAACTGAATGAGGAGAGGTATGGTCGTATGTTGGCGGGGACCAAGTTTTCCCTGAATTCAAATAGACAAAACTACTTTGTAGAAAAATGCAAGTCCTGTGTCACTTCCAGGAATAACATCAGAATGGTGCACTGATTCATGCTCCAGGAATGAAAAACAACAGTCAGGCCAGGCTGAGAAGAGGGGAGAGCACAGCAGCAGCTGCTCGTGTGCCCAGACACTGAGTTAGCTCACACCTCTGCAAGAGGCTTTAGAGGAAGACCTTGTGTATTGCGTTTCTGAGATGTCCCTGCAGAGTCCTTTACAACACCCACTAAGAGACCTACGCCCAAGTGAGACTTCGGACATACAGCAAAATGTTAAGGGAACAATCTAATGGAATAAGACGAGGGAAATTTCCTCGCTATGTTAAATCTCATGTTAAGTTTCTGGCTACAGTTTGTAGATCTGCTTTCTGGAAACGTTGAGTAGAAATCCAGAATGACTGGAAGATCTCAACAATAACATTAATTTACTTACTCACAGATAACTCTCTGATCACAGTCCAAGTTTACAATAAGATGTGCAACAGGCATTGAAGGAAGGGGACAGACACTGCAGACAAGTCCTGGGCCTCTGGTGGCTTAAGGTCTAAACAATTACTCTTGTCCAAATCCTTCTGTTTCTTCAATGGCAAATAACAGCTTTTCCTTCAGTTGCTCATAGCTCTTGTAAGGTGGGAGGTCCAGGCGGTTAAAACTGAAAGAAAGAATTGTTGGCTTTCTGAGAAAAGGAAAGATACAAAGATGCACATGGGCAGTGCCCCACAGCCACACCCCAGAGGTCTGATGATGTGCGCTTGAATCACACAGCCTTCAAGGAACTGCCGTTTACCTTCCCAAGATTCATGCCAGTGTCTTCTCTGGCCAACTGGGAGAGCAACACCCACCCCTGTGGTTGACTTAGAAACAAGCACACAGCACCATGCAGGTGCTTAGCAGCCTCTTAGGAAATGCCAGGTTTCTCATGCTGCCCCAACGACCCACTGTAGACCAGTGGTCAGCAAGAAACACTTCAGATTTTAGAGGTGGTTTTAGGTATATCACGTTAGAATAAGAAAATGAGCCAGGCGTGGTGGCGCTCGCCTTTAATCCCAGCACTCGGGAGGCAGAGGCAGGTGGATTTCTGAGTTTGAGGCCAGCCTGGTCTACAAAGTGAGTTCCAGGACAGCCAGGGATATACAGAGAAACCCTGTCTCAAAAAACAAAAAACAAAACAAACAAACAAACAAACAAGAAATGATAGCCCAGCTGTGGTGATGCAAGCCTTTAATCCCAGCACTCAAGAGGCAGAGGCAGATGGACAACCTCTGTGTGTTTTAGGCCAGCCTGGTCTATACAGTAAGATTCTGTCTCAAAAAAAAAATCCATATAAATAAACTAAAATAAAAACAACTCTCATCTAATACTTTGTTTCTTCTAGAGTTTTCTGTTCTATTCTTAGCTGTGAATTTCTCCAGCCCAGCTGTAAGATTTTTTTACCAGGGTTTGGTTTCTGTATGTTTGTTGAGGCGGGGCCTTATAGCTCAGGCTGCCCTCAAACTCACTATATAGTTGAGGGTGACTTTGGACTTCAAGCCCTGCTGCCTTTTACTTCCAAGCACTGGAATTATAGGCTTTATGCCACCATCCCCATTTATGCCACAAATGTGAACAGTATCGTCACATTTGTGTAATATCGTCTTTATAAGGTAGCAATGAATCTGTCCTAAAGATACTTTAGGACAAGAGCTAGGTGAATGTTCAACCAGAGAAGAAAAAAGATTACTCATAAAGGAAGATAAACTTAGGAGTTTTGTTCTCTCTTTCTCAGCATGTTTGTGAAGAGCTGGTCAATTAAAACATACATGTACAACATGAGTGCAAAATCAGTTATATTCTTAGATGGCTCGGCAGGTCAGATGACCCAAGTTAGATCCCTGGGACCAATGTGGTACAAATGAAGGAACTCCCTCGTGACTCTCCTCATGTATAACTGTAATAGAAAATCTACTTTATGTACCTGTTTGTCTGTGTTGATGCCAGATTCGTGTGGTGCTCTTGGAGGCCAGAGTAGAGTTTGGTTTTTCGAGACAGGGTTTCTCTGTGTAGCCTTGGCTGCCCTGGAACTCACTCTGTAGACCAGGCTGGCCTCGAACTCAGAAATCCGCCTGCCTCTGCCTCCCGAGTGCTGGGATTAAAGGCCTGTGCCACCACGCCCGGCTCCCCAGCTCATTGTTAAAAATCTCCAAAACTAAGCATAGTGGTCCACATCTTGCCAATAAACTCAGAATATTAAGGGAGAGGCAGAAGGAGCCTAAGTTTGAGATTGACCTGGGCTACATCATGAGACCCTACCTTAAATAAATAAAAACCCCAATTCCTTCCTAGGTTGGTGAAATGGCTCAGTTGGGGAAGTTCCTGCTGCTCAGGTTCAGATGGTGAAGAAGAAACTGACTCTTGAACGTCCTCTGACCTCCTACCACATGCTGCAGTCTCCATGCCCACACACATCAGATATGTAGACACTCAAATAGGCTCATGAATATAAAAAATGTTTTACATTAAAATCAAAACTCCTAGCCTGGTGTGGTGGCACACGCCTTTAATCCCAGCACTTGGGAGGCAGAGGCAGGCGGATTTCTGAGCTCAGGGCCAGCCTGGTCTACAGAGTGAGTTCCAGGACAGCCAGGGCTATACAGAGAAACCCTGTCTCGAAAAAAAGAAAAAACAAAACAAAACAAAAAACAAAAACAAAAAAAATTTAAGGGCTGGAGAGATGGCTCAGTGGTTAAGAGCACTGATTGCTCTTCCAAAGGTCCTAAGTTCAAATCCCAGCAACCACATGGTGGTTCACAACCATCTGCAATGAGATAGGATGCCCTCTTCTGGTGTGTATGAAGACAGCTACAGTGTACTTACATATAATAAATAAAGAAATCTTTAAAAAAAAAATTGGGGGGCTGGCGAGATGGCTCAGTGGTTAAGAGCACCTACTGCTCTTCTGAAGGTCCTGAGTTCAAATCCCAATCAACCATATGGTGGCTCATAACCATCCGTAACGAAATCTGATGCCCTCTTCTGGAGTGTCTGAAGACAGCTACAGTGTACTTACATATAATAAATACATAAATATTTAAAAAAAATTTTTTTTTAAAAATCAAAACTTCATTCTGTAGTAGAATCAATTTTAATCTTATCCCCGACTAGCTCACAAATATGTGAAACTTGGACAATTGTTACTTTATTTGGCTTTGACAATTACTGAGGAGCTACCCCTCACCTACCTCTCTAACTGCAGCCCTGGCTACACCCGCGCCCCACAGTGGTGTTCCCCAGATACTTGCTGGTTTTCCTGGCCAGGAGTACACTAGTACTCATGGTCCATCTCTCTCATGACTTGAGTCTTCTCTCCTCATACTTTCTAGCTTTTCCACCCCAAACCAGGTAACTTAGAACCCACTTGTCTTATTTAACCAACAGTTTTAAATTGAGGAGCAAGGTTTGCACAACAAAAGCCTGTAAAAGTGGGAATTTACTTATAGTTCTAGACCTTAGGATACAGAATTTAGCATTAGAATACATAGCAACAGACCAAACCTTAACAGCTTAGTGTGGAGCTAGCTCCCTACTCCTGACACTGTCTTTTCTGCCTGCTGCCAGTGTCCCCTACAAAATGGACAGTGTGTCCCTAGAGGTATTATACAAAATAAACAATTTACACTCCCCCCCCCAAAAACCCCAAGAAAACATTTACATCAGTGTCATTTTCTTTCTTTCTTTCTTTCTTTCTTTCTTTCTTTCTCTCTCTCTCTCTCTCTCTCTCTCTCTCTCTCTCTCTCTCTC
>NC_034592.1:137567371-137586287 GCF_900095145.1 Mus pahari | reverse complement strand
GCTCAGTGGGTAAGAGCACCCGACTGCTCTTCCGAAGGTCCGGAGTTCAAATCCCAGCAACCACATGGTGGCTCACAACCATCCCTAACAAGATCTGACGCCCTCTTCTGGAGTGTCTGAAGACAGTTACAGTGTACTTATATATAATAAATAAATAAATCTTTAAAAAAAATAAAATAAAATAAAATTATTTTTTGTCAATTAAGAATAAAAAGTAGTAGAGGGGCTGGGGATGTATTTTTTATGTCATAATGACAATTATGTCATTACTAGTAAGTAGCCAGAGGCTAAATGAATAAAAGACTATTTTCTACATTTCTGATTTTGCTTACCAAGTATGGCTTCTGGGTAACCAATTTTCTTTGCCAACTTTTTCGATGCAGAACTTCTGTGGTCCATTACTCCCTAGAACATAATGAAAGTACAAAGCTTGTTGGTTCAGAAGTTCTTTATGATTCCCAGTTCAACAGCAGTATTGTGACTCAGAATCATGGATACCCAGGCCCTATCCCAATCCTACTGCAGTAACAACTCTAGGAACAGAGGCCACTCTAGACATTTTAACAAGCTTCTGGGCGCTTCCGACAGGTGATGAAATTCGAGAATCATTTTGTTAATGTATACCAAGAGGAAAACCTACAGCTTTATTTATCATTCCTTAGCTAGAATAGCACAATCACATATTTAATAACAGCTCACATAAAAATACATAACTATCCAACTGTCAAAACCTTACCCCGTGAACTCAACAGGAAGGCCTGTGCTCACACTGTGCTCACTCACACCGTGCTCACTCACACCGTGCTCACCCACACCGTGTTCACTCACACCGTGTTCACTCACATTGTTCTCACAGGCCCTGTACAACTGAGCTTTAGATGGGCGCTCACCTCTCTACAACGCTTGTCTTCTCCCTCCTGTTAGATGCAGCTGTGCTGCTCATCAGCACCAAGTACTGCTTCCTTAACCGGACACTACAGCTCCCTGGGGAGCACTCATTGGTGGTTAAAGTGACTGGTAGTGCTGCTGACTTTTTTGAACTAGATGGTCAGGACACTAAATGTTCTAAGTATATAGGACAGCCATGCACAAAAAGTTCTTGTGTCCTACTGACTAAATCCAGAATAACAGAGATTGGTAGTTCTTTGTGTCTGTAACAATGAGTCCTGTTCACTAGCAGTGATATGTCCCACTGAGATAAGGGAACAGCAATGGTTATCACAAACAAGGACTGCTAGAAAATGTTCTGGACAGAGGAGACAGTCACTCACTCTGCATGCTTCCTTCCATTCACTACAGTATCTCTAACTACAGAGATAAGCAGGCAACAGCTCCATTAACATGTAACAGAGAAGATTTTGAAATTCAGTAGAATCCCATGTGTCATATGGCCACTGCCATGACTGCTTTTTCAAATGAGATGAAACAGTATAAATCCAACTTGAAGTCTGAGGCCTGTAATCTCAATTCTTGGGAAGTACTATATGCAGAGCAGGTCAAAGCCAGCCTCTCCTGCAGCTGAGGCCAGCCCCAGTTATCTAAGAAAATAAGTGAAGAGGAAGAAATAGAAAAGAATGTAACATACTTATTTTTTAAAAAATATATTAGACCCTTGATTCATGGAGAATTTTTTTTTTTTATTGTTGTTGTTTTATTTTGTTTTTTTTTGAGACAGGGTTTCTCTGTGTGGCTGTCCTGGAACTCACTCTGTAGACCAGGCTGGCCTTGAACTCAGAAATTGGCCTGACTCTGCCTCTGCCTCCCAAGTGCTGGGATTAAAGGTGTATGCCACCACTGCCTGGCCTCGTGGAGATATTCTATACAAGAAAAATATAATAATAATAACACATGGTATATGTGTATATGCACTTGTATGCATGCCTCAGTACACAACTGGAGGTCAGAACTTTGTAGAGTGCTTCTTTCCTTCTACCTTCACATGAGTTCCTGGAAATTAATTCAAATTATCAGGCTTACACAATGTCTTTATCTGTTGAGACATCTGATTAGCCCTAAGAAGACAATACAAACACACACACACACACACACACACACACACACACACAGACATATTTAATTTTTTAGATTATTTTAGATATATGGGTGTGTGCCAACACTTATGTCTGTGTTCCTATTGTATTACTAGTGGCTGAGAAGCCTAAAGAGGGCATAGAATCTCCTGGAAATGCAGTTACACAGAGTTGTGAGCTGCCATGTGGGGCTGAGAATCAAACCCCAGTACTCTGGAAGTGCAGCCAGTGCTCTTAACCTCTTCTCTCCAGTCCCTAAGAATATATATTGTGACACTACAATTTATTTACTCCTTTTAAGGATAAAATCCAGGGCCTCATGCATGTTAGTGAAGGCATGCGCCACCACGCCTGGCTGACAGTACACTTTTAAATAAGACCTATCTTATTTCTCTCTGATCTTTTATAAATTACTTGGCAAGAGTATAATTCTACTATATTAAGCTTATTCCTTTCTCTCTTCTTCTTCTTCTTTTTTTTTTTTAAAAACTTTTCCTTTCTTTCTTATGAGGCTGGGTCTTCTATAGTGCAAGCTAGCCTCAATCATGCTCTGTAGCTACAGATGACTTGACTCCTAATCCTTCTACCAACAACTCCTAAATTCTGGGATTATAGGCATTTGCCAACATAGCCAGCTATTTCTCATCTCTTCTTTTCTTTTTTTCTTTTTAAAAACAGTTCCACAGCTGGGCGGTGGTGGCGCACACCTTTAGTCCCAGCACTTGGGAGGCAGAGGCAGGCGGGATTCTGAGTTCAAGGCCAGCCTGGTCTACAAAGTGAGTTCCAGGACAGTTAGGGCTATACAGAGAAACCGTGTCTTGAAAAGACCAGAAAAAAACCCAACAAAACAAAACAGTTCCAGGTGAGGTTTATTGTAGGAGAAAAGGGCAAAAGTGGTGGTGAAAGAGAAGGGGGTGGGGGTGGGGGTGGGGGTGGGGGAGATATCGATCGATGGATCAGAGGGTCTCCATTTTACATGGGTAGCGCCATGGCCGCAGGCAAAGGTGGGAGGTCTCATCTTTTCTATATGCTTCATTTTTCCAGTGTTTAAGATATTTTTTCTTAAACTCAAATATAATCTTAAAAATGGTAGCAAGTATTTGTCTACTTATATGTATCTTTTAACATAGCTCTTAATCAAACATACATGCAGAGGCAGGAGGACCAGAAATTCAGAATTAGCCTTGTGTACTGAGTGAGTCTGAAGCTAGTCTAGGATACATGAGACCCTGTCTTATAAAATAGGGGAAAAAAATGTACTGAGGTATGAACTAAAACATCACCTTTAAGTCCATAAAATCCAGGTCAATCATGGCTGGTAAAAACAGGTCCATCTGCTGTTGTGTCTCACAGCAGTCAGGCAACCAATCTCCACACGAATCTCCCTGTATACATACCCATAAGGTCAGCAAATCCTCCCACTGGCAATCGGCAGGTTCCAGTAACAAACTGCAGAAGTCTCATCCTCTTCTCATTATCAATTTCTTTAACAAACTGTTAATATCACATTTAAGGAGAAATGTAAGTCATACATTATTAACAAGAAAGGAAAATGATCATTTCAGATCGTAAAAGACCGTGAGGTGTCAGCAACACTAGACAGCAAATTTACCCATGCCCATCAGAGCCTCGGCAGCCTTCCTTACTGTATCTCAGGACAGTTTCTGAAGGCTCCTGCGAAGCTTCACAGCCTTGTACAGCACAAAGGTCTATTGTTCTAGGGCAGCCTTTCCTGCTCTTTACACTGGCTGTCCTATAGCACACTCCTGTAGTTATACAAGATACAAATGCCTAGCTTGAATAAATTTCTTTGTTTCATAACCAAGTCAAATCAAGCTAATGGAACCCAAACCCCCTTCCTCAAAATGTTAAGGGATTTGTTACCTACATGTAGCCAAATTTTTTTTGTTTTTGTTTTTATGTTTTTTCTCTTAAAAATCTGGGTCTAAGTATAAGGTACCCAGCAGATGCTTCTATACTGTAAAATATTTTGGTCGAGTGAAACATATTTTGTAAGGAATTATTTCTCCTACTTACTAATGTCAATTATTTATTCAGTTAGTTTTTGAGACAGGGTCTCATGTAGTCCAGAGTACCCTCAAGCTTGCTATATAGCTGAGAATGTCCTTAAAATTTTAAAACCGCCTTGTTTAAGCCTCAAGGGCTCAGAAAATAGACATAAGCCACCACAGCTATTCTCTGTCCAAGTTTTCCCTTCATCTGTGAGGTTTTTGTTATGTTGGTTCTTTTTTTTTTAAGATTTATTTATTTTATGTATATGAGTACACACACTGTAGTTGTACAGATGGTTGTGAGCCTTCATGTGGTTGTTGGAAATTGAATTTAGGACCTCTGCTCGCTCTGGTCAACCCCACTCGCTCCGGCCCAAAGATTTATTTATTATTATTAAGTTCACTGAGCTGTCTTCAAACGCACCACAAGAGGGCATCAGATCTCATTATGGGTGGTTGTGAGCTACCATGCGGTTGCTGGGATTTGAACTCAGTACCTTTGGAAGAACAGTCGATGCTTTTACCCACTGAGCCATCTCCACAGCCTTCTTTTGTTTTTTGTTTTTTTTTTTTTTTTTGAGATAGGGTTTCTCTGTGTAGCCCTGGCTGTCCTTGAACTCCTTCTATAGACCATTCTGGTCTTGAACTCACAGAGCTCTGCCTACCTCTGCCTCCCAAGCGCTGGGATTAAAGGCCTGCGCCACAATCCAGTTCATCTTTGTGTTTCTTAACATGAATTTTGTTACATGTATAGAGAATATTTTATATTTTAGTTTTTAAAAATTATGTTAAGTAGCCAGTGAGATGGCTCAGTGGACAAAGCTGCTTGCCTTACCCTGAAGACTAAGTTCTATCCCAGGAGCCACCTGCGAAGGAAAGAACTGATGCCTGCAAGTTGTTCTGACTCCATATGCAAGTGATGACATACATGTACACACACAATAAACAGACAAATAAGTGGGAAACTGTGGTAAATTTCCATGTTATCTATTGTATAGGTATGTAAGCTTGTCATGTAAGCATGCGCATGTATGTGCACATGCACCTGTGTGGAAGCTAGCGGTCAGTATTAGATATCTTCCTCAACAGCTCTTTACCGTGTTTTACTTATCTTTGAGACAAGACTCTCGTGGAGCCCACAGTTTGTGCTTTCAGCTATAGCAGATGGCTAGTACACCTCAGGGATGCTCCTATCTCTGGCTCCTCAGTTCTGTGGTTAAGGAGTGTGCTGCTGTGTCCAGTTTTCTGTGTGTGTACTGCAGATTCAAACTCGGGCCCTCCTATTTTCCTGACAAGCACTTTATAGACTCAGCCATATTCCTAGCTCCCTATGTTAATAATTTTAAGTGGACAATACAAAAGCATGAACTCATCCACACTATTATCTATCGCTGCTATCATGAGAACATTTTCTTCATCCTAAACAAATTTACTCGCTATTGCTCGTTACCTCAATGCCACATTCTGTTTCAATAAGTCTGTGCATACAACCAGGCAGTAATGGTGCACACCTCTAATCCCTGCAACTCTGGAAGCAGAAGCAGGGAGATCTCTGTGAGTTTGGGGCCAGACTGGTCTATTGAGTGAGTCCTAGGACAACAAAGGCACAGAGAAACCATACCTCGAAAAACCAAAACTAAAATAAATCTGTCTACTTAAAGAATCTCATAGGTGGAATAAACATGTTTGTATAAATACATGTTTGTATATATCTTGATTCAATTATTTAAAAATTAAGATCTGCCTTCAATGACAGCACTTGGGAGGTTAAAGGCAGAAAGATGATGGCCTGAGCTCACTACATAGATCAGGCTGGTCTTGAACTTGCAGTGATTCTCCAGTTTCCTGAGGACTGGAAGTACAGACGTGTGCTACCAAGTCAGGTATCAAAAACTTATTTCTTCGCATAGTGCTGGGGATTGAACACAAGGTCTAGGTACAATAACTAGGCAAACGCTCTGAGCTATATCCCCAACCCCAGTTGTTTCGTGAACACCCCCTAACCCCAGTGTTGAAGATTGAATTCGGGGCCTGGAACATGGGTAAGCTATACCTCCAGCACAAAATGAGACAGGCTTTGCTAAGTAGCCTAAGCTTAGCCTCTAATACCTGTAATTACATAAGACATCATGCCCAGGTCAAAATTCATGCTGCTTTAAAGCCTTACACTACATTATACACCAAAAGTTTCATTCATTTTTGGAGGCTAAATGATATTCCATTATACATACACACTACTTCAGATTTGTTAATGCATTAATATGCATAAGGGTTAATGCTGCCTTTGGGTGAATCTGAACAAACCTGTTAAAAATACTGGTATATAGACATATCTGCTCAGTTTTATGGTTTTAATTCTTTTGAAGTGAACTTAACTATAGTGAAGTTAACTATATATTTAACTGTTTTGGTTTTTTTTTTTTAATTTTTTTAAAATTTTTTTTTAAGGTTTTTTTTTTTTTTTTTTTTTGTTTTTTGTTTTTCGAGACAGGGTTTCTCTGTATAGCCCTGGCTATCCTGGAACTCACTTTGTAGACCAGGCTGGCCTTGAACTCAGAAATCCGCCTGCCTCTGCCTCCCAAGTGCTGGGATTAAGGGCATTCATATACATAAAAATAGACAAATCTTTAAAAAAAGAATTAAAGATTTTGAGCATCTGTGATTCATTTTTATCATCTGTAATTATGTATATGGGAGTGTGTCTACATGTAGGTGTGTGCATGTGACTACAGGTGCCTGTGGAGGTCAGAGGCATCAGATACCCTGGAACTGGAGTTACAGCTTTTGAGTCGTGGACACGAGTACTAGGAACTGACCCTAGGTTCTTTAGAATAGCAGCAGGTGCTCTTAACTGCTGAGCCATATCTCCTGGCCCCTGTTTATTTTTTAAATTACTTGATTCTGTGTGATTATGTGGGAGGGTAGTGAGTGCATGTGAAATTTAGAAGACAGCTTCCACAGATCTGTTCTCTCATTGTACCAGGTGGACCCTGAGGATCAAGTTCAGGCCATCATCTTTGCTGGCAAGTGCGCTGGCCCACTATGCCATCTTGCCAGCCCCATTTTTATTTAAGAAAGAAAGAAACAAACAAACAAATGACAGAAAGGGGGGGGGAGGGAGGGAAAAGGGAAGGAAGGAGGAAAAGAGGGAAGAAAAAGCTTAAAAAAGAAAAACAACTCAGTACCATATTTTATGTGTCTGTGCCCGAGTATGTATGTGCAGCCAATGCATGCAATGCCCAACAAGACTAGAAGAGGACATCAGGTCCCCTGACACTGGAAGCACAGGAGGCTGGAAGCGCCGGTATGGTTCCTGGGAATCAAACTGGGGTCCTTTCCAACCAAGAGCAACAAGTACTCTATAAACTGCTGAGTCCTCTCTCCAGCCCCATTTTATTTTTTCAAATAACTTTAATTACATTTTTTATTTATTAAGTATGAGTCTGTGAGCACAGGAGAGCCCTAGTGCATGTGGAGGTCAGAGGACAACTTTCCAAAGAAATTCCTTCTCTCCTTCAACCATGTACAGCCCAGGGCTCCAACTCAGGTCAGCATGATAGGCATCAGGCGCATTTACCAGCTAAGCCACTGCTCTCAGTTTCAATGTTATTCTTTTAGTTTGTAGGTGGTGGTGGTGATGGTATGTTCATGTTGCACTACTGTGTGTACAAGTGTTGTATGCATGTGCAAGTATGTTGTGAAGCCAGAGGAGAATGTTGGAAATGTTCCTTTATCATTCTCCAGGTTTTTTTTTTTTGGTGGGGGTGTGGGTATGTCTCACTGAACCTGGGGTTCACTTACTGGCTAGACTGGCTCCTGAGTCCCCAGGGTCCTCCTAGCTCTGCTTCCCAAAGTGGGAAGCAATGTCTTTGGGCCCAACTTTTTGTCCAGGTGGGTACTGTATATCCCAGTTCAGGTACTCGGTGCTTCCACAATAAGCACTTTACCTAATGAACAGCCCAGATAGCAGGCATTTTTTTGAGAGATCTCACTATAAACCTAAACTGTATCTGTTGAATCTGGCATCTGAACATTATATAATTCTTCAATTATACTTGATGGTTCTAAAAGATTCCAAAAGGATTCGTATCTAATGCAAATGAATTGAGTATTTTTACAATTTTTTTAGACTTATTTATTTTATGTGCATGAGTGTTTTGCCTGCATGTATGTACATGTAGCACACACATTCCTACAAATGGTAGCAAGCCACCATGTGGGTGCTAGGAACCAAACCTGGGTCTTCTGAAAGAACAGCAAGTGTTCTTTACAGCTCAATGATCCCTCCTACCCTTAACTAATGAGTCTGATCTTCTGGAGTAATCTTAAACTCTGGCAAAGGTGCGAGGTATGTGTTTCTCAGTAACAGTCTTTAAAATAGTCATTTCTTACAGTGTATTACTGTAATGCATTGCATAGAATAAGGGACCTGCATATTTTGTCCTGTTTCTTATTTTGGTAAATTCTAAGTAAAAGAAAATAAAATATATGTTGTGTCTATCTATAGAACTAAATTCATAAACAAACCTGCCAAAACCACATGATCTGCTTGCTTGTCCTGGTGTAGTGACGGTAGATGGCATGTCTCTGCCAGTCATTCAAATCAATTTCTTGCATCCCACACAAAAGAACCTGTAGGAATGAAAAGCAACAGAACAAGCTGTTTCTTTAGGTAAGCAGGGCTAAAACGAACCACAGCAATGGCAACAGAGCAAGCATCAGTAAATGCTACATCAAGAGCTCTGTCAGCCTGACTCTCAGTGGGCAGGTCCCATGTGTGGTATCACATATTGAGCAAAATAGTTACTGAGTTGCAGAAAAACCAATTATTGACTTATTTTATGTGTATGGATATTTGTCTACATATGTGTCTGTGGACCACTTGAGAGTCAGGTACCCTTAGACCTGAGAACTGAAGTCAGGTCCTTTGGCAGAGGGAGCACTGCTCATAACCTCTGAACCACCCTCTCCAGCCCCAGCAATACTTTTTTTTTTTTTTTTAAAGTAATGTTCTTTTTTCATTTTAGTATAAATTAAGGGTATTTCAAACGTGTGCTAGCATAAAAAATACAAATACACTGGAAAGATGAAAACAATGATTTTAAAATAGATATCTGCAGGAGTATTTACTAGTGTGCTGGAGTAAATAAAGATTCATTACCTCTAATTCCTTTGCATCAAAATATTGCAAATATTGCTGAGGAAGAATTTCATTAAAGCCTTCAAAGAAAGCTTGTGTCTGCTCTTCAACACCTCGAGACAACCTCCACTCAGCCACCATCCTGGCAAATAAGAATGAAGATTGCATCAGGAGATTAAGATTTTTTTTTTTAAGTTCTGCATGTAAGATTCAAAATGTAAACTTTATTATGAAACCCTGAAATATATATAAAAGTAGAGTAGCATGAATGTCTTTCATTTGAAAGAGGATCCTACAAAGAGGCCCAGGCTGGCCTCAAGCTCAAGACAACCCTCCTGCCTCAGCTCCCTAATGGCTGTGATAACAGGTATGCACCACCAGATCTCATTTGAAAAAATAAAATTTGTAAAAATACTTTCTCTAAACATTTCTTTACCAAAAAATTGTAGGTGTCAACTTTCTTTTTACTCAACAGTTAAAAACATATAAAATTTTTATTTTGTTTTAGAATTGACAAACAAACAAATGTGTGTATTTTTGGCATCTGAGTTCTTGACAATAACTTACCCAACAATAGGAGCACATATATACACAAGACAGACCACATACTGGCTTATAATACAAGTTTCAAAACAAAATGACATTTCAAAGACATTCTCTGACCACAAAACTATAAGTTAGAAAAATAAGAGAAAAAAAGCAATTGGGTGAAGTTGGTTGATTGGCATATTAAGACCAGACTTTTGTTTTTCATCTGTTCATCACTTATGGCTCCCTCTGGTCCTAGCCCAGAAAGGGCCTGCTGAGCTGTGTTTGTTTTATTTAGGCTTGTAGCTCACACCAGCCTCGAATCTGCTTTGTAGCCAAAGATGACCTTGACCCCCATCGCTCTGCCTAACACGTGTTACCTCAGGTTATGCCACAATACCTGAGGCAAATTACACCTCTTTGAAAACAGAAAAGAACCAAGTTTTACAAATATATCTTAAAATTTTAAGTGGCTGATTATTCACCAGCAATTAGTAACTGGTTCCAGTAATTGCTAATAAAGCTGTGCACTCTTAGTGTTGAAAGGAACATCTAGCACAGGCCCAGGGATTTCTAGACTTAGCTGCAGTGGGCTAGCAGTAAGGTGAGTGAGTACTGGGAAGGTATGAACAAATAAATCATAGACTGCAACAACTATTTTACTCATAAGCTTTTTCTACATCTATAGTACTCCCCATAAAAATGTATACATTTCAGGTACTCTTTCCAACAGCTGTTGCATGGCATAGTGTTACAAAATTGCTAAGTAAAAGAGTGAGGTGTCAGCCTTTCATCCCAACACAGAAAAGCAGAAGCAGGACAATCTCTGTGAGTTCAAGACCACACTGATACATAGAATAAACTTCAGTACTGCAGGGCTACATAGAACCTATCTCAAGATAAGTAAATAAATAAATTAGCTAAATTAAATGATTCACCATGACTTCCTACCTTTAAAATCCAATTTTAGGCTAACACTAGAAATAAGTGTTTACATAAAAATGATTACCATAAAACAAACACATTTTAAAAATGCCACCCTTTACTATTATTAGACAATTATTAACAACAAGGCTAAACACTGTCAAAAGAAACATTGTCTTTTCTTCTAAAAAAGCTGAGTGCTTCTTTTATCTGTATCTAGGTTGTACAAGCTATGCTTGTGAGTGCCCAGAGGACTGGAAAGTGCTGGATCCCCGAAGCAGCTGGAATTACAGATGGCCCTAGGCCACCTACTATGGGTGCTGGGAACTGAGCTCAAGAGTTCTGCACTGCTGAGCCGCTGAGCCACACCCCTCTCACACACACTTTTAGGGATACCGCTTCTTACCTGATGTATTCCTCCTTATTTTCTTCTGTCACAAGAATATTGCCACCATTGGGTTTCAAATCATGACTCTTAATTTCACCTAGAATTTCTTTATCAACTGAGAAGTACATTTCCAAACCACATTCTTCAATATTGTTTTCTCTGTACAAAAGAAATTAGCACTATTTGTTACATGTACAATTCAATCATAACTCAAATGTTTTAATTAAATTCAAATTCTGAGTTTAAGCAATAAGCCTTAAATTATAACATCTAATTCAAAGAAGTTGGATTATAATCATATTACTACCTTGGATGCAGTTCTATAAAATGTATCAGACTGAACACTGAAAAAGGTTTGACATACATATCCTTTAAATGCAACAAAACAGTGGCATGCCTATGGTATGGAAGAACTTACAAGCAGCACATAGAGCACAGACTATATTTTAATAAATGTATAGAGAAACTTACTTAACCCAGATGAGCGAATTATAAAATTCTGGATCAATAGATTCTAAATCCTTAAGTCCAACTGGTTTATTCAGGATACGTTTATAGAATGGTAAAGAAAATCCAGTATCTATGAATTTCCCATGAAACAGAGCCTATATAGGAAGGAAGCAATACCACTTTAGATAACTGAATAAGACATTAAACATCAAAATATTAGATAAAATCTCCATTCAAAAAAAATGTTGAGGCTGGGCATGGTGGCCCATGACTTTAAAGGCCGCACTCCAAGGCCAAGGTAGACAGATCTCTGGTCTCTCTCTCTCTCTCTCTCTCTCTCTCTCTCTCTCTCTCTCTCTCTCTCTCTCTCTCTGACACATACACACACACACACACCACCACCACCACCACCACCACCACCACCACCACCACCAAAATCAAAATAAACAAATAAAACAAAAAAAACTAAACCAAAATACACACACACACCCCTACCTACACCTGATGGAGAATTTTTCTCAAAATGTCTCTAGCTGGAACAATGGTACAGTAGTTAAAGAGTTAACTGGCTGTTCTTGCAGAAGATCCAGGTTCATTCTCAGCACCAACACAGGATCACTACTGTCTAAACCTCCAGGCCCAGAGGATGTCACACCATCCTCCAGGTTCCACAGACACCAGGCACACACATGGTGCACAGACATACAGACAGGCAAAAACACTCAAAAGGGTAAATAAATAAAAAGAGAAAATTCTGTCACATGATCTGTTATAATACACAAAAATTTAGTACTGCTGAATTAGTAAACACAGTTTTGTACCTGTACTTACCATGGCAATAAATCTGCCAATAAAACGAAAGTATTTCAGGTGATCTGGATTGATGTAAGAAGCGGGATTTATCTGCAGGCAGTAGTTATCCTTCCCTGCATATTCAAACAGGCAATACATTGGGTTCAACACTTCATGTGACAAAAGAAAGAACCATTCTCTGAAATCAAAAGAAAACTTAGGATGAAAATTTTTGTAGGTAACCATGTCAACAAATCACAGAGCAGTGTTACAGAGCTGTCAGGAATCTGCTCACATCCACTGAGATGGTTTTCTAATTGCTTGTTGAATTTTCTTGGTTCTGTTAAACTCACATTATGTTACATAGGATATTTATATACTCTAAAATTTCAAATAGTCTAATATATCATTATTTTTAAAGACCCTTACCTGATTGCCCACTAAAATTCTTCTATTCATAACCATAATATGCACCCTCACTTTAGAGATATTAAAATGTGAAAATGGTTTGAGTTGATAGAATTTTATTCACAGGCAAGTTTAAAAGTCACTACTGGGCCAGGACACTGGAGAGGTTGAATGGCAACTACTATTCTATCTTCAATTAAGTTCCATAGTGTACTTAAGGACAGCCACTATGCCAGACATCTCACTGTCACAGAGGTGACACTTACTCCAGCCCCAAGATTATTAGAAAAACGCCTTGAAAAGCTTATTTTATCTGAGATCTGTCTGTCTTTCTGTATGTGCATGCATTTGTGCATGCAGCTCACAACTGCCTTTAATTCTTATCCAAGAGATCTGACGCCATCTTCTGAACTCTCAGCACTGCATAACCACCCTCCACCCCAAACACACACGTAATTACAAACAACAAACCCTTTGTTGTTGTTGTTGTTTTCCAGACAGGGTTTCTCTGTGCAGCCCTGGCTGTGCAGGAACTCATTCTATACCAGGCTGGCCTTGAACTTAAGAGCTTCGCCTGCCTCTGCCACTTGAGTGCTGGGATTGTAGGTGTGCACCTCTCCCTTACAAGTGACATCTTAAGTAAGATTTAAAAACAAAAACCTAGAAACTGGTGAGATGTACTCAGTTTCTGAACTAACTCATTAATAAACAGTATTTCAGCCAGGCATGGCGGTATATACCTTTATTCCCAGTACTTAGGCAGAGGCTAGAAGATCTCTGTAAGTCCAAATGTAGCCTGGTCTATATAATTTGTTCCAGGATACCCAGGGCTATGCAGAAAGACACTGTCTCGACAGACAGACAGACAGACAGACAGACAGACAGACAGACAGACAGAATTTCAGAAGCTAGAGAAATGGATCAGTGGCTAACAGCACACGCTGCTCAGAGGACCTGGGCTCAGTTTCTCAGCACCCACATGGCAGCTCACAACTATAACTCCAGTTCCAGGAGATCCAAGATCTTTTGGTTCCACAGCACCATGCACACATGTGGTGCATATACATATACACAGGCAAAACATACATACATACATACATATAAACAAAAATAAATATAAAAAAAAAAAAAAAAACAAAAACCACCAAACAAACCCTCAGAGGCTGGAATGTAGCTCACGGTCAAGAGCACTTGTTGGGAGGGCCTGAGTTTGGTCTCTGCACCTCCATGGTGGCTCACAGAGAACCAGCACCCTCTTCTGGCCTTCAAGGGCATAAGGCATACACATACATGCAGGCAAAATAATCATTCACATAAAATTAATATAGATAAATCTAAAGAAATTTAAAACACAAAATACAAAATAAGTATTTCTACTCTTCCTAATAATCCTACAAATAGATATTTGCTCAAAATAATAAAATATTCAAATTCAGTCTTTCCTTCAAAATTCTTGCCCTTCCACACTGTTTCTACTTGGTAATTTACTATTTTATTGAAGAAAGGGTCTCATATAGTCCAGGCTGGCCTCAAATGCCCTCAGTAGCCCAAGCTAGCCTTGAACTGATCTCCTACCTCTACCTCCCAAGTGTTGGTGAGGATAGGTCATGTGCCACCATACCCAGCTTTAACTTTTATTACCTATTCATTTTTAAATTACTTGGTTTTCCTTGTATTTTTATTTATTATCGTTGTGGCAGTGCTAAATGTGAGTGTGTGCAGGAACAGGTGCACATAGGTATGTGCAGGTCACAGCACACAAAGGCCACAGCATGCATGTGCAGGTTACATGCACATTTCACTTTGGGAATTGGTTTCTTTCTTTCTGTAGGCTTTGGGAACTACACAAAGTTGTCAGGATTGTGTGAAAACCACTTTACTCACTGAGCCATCTGTGGCCCTAGTTTAAAATTTTAAACTGATGTAATCCTGTCACGCAATAAGCAAAGCTATATCTTGTTCAAGGATGTCTAGTTTGAACAAATGCTCCACAATGAATGAAGCAGGATAGAGATCTTCAACTCTCTTTTTCATAGCACTCTATTCTCAATGCTAAGTTAATCCTAGTACTGCTAGCTATCAGTACACTAGCGAGGAAGAAATGACTTGGTCACTACAGGGCTTTAGGTAATCCATGGAGCAGACAGGAGCTGGCTGGCTGACACTAGTTACTGGGGAGAAAATGAAAACATTGCATTTGCACTGAGTGAATCTCTGAACTTCATCATCTGTAAGATTCTCTACCACAGGGTTATTCTGAGGACCAAGTGGGTGATGTAGGTGTAATGGACTTAACAGTTCTTAGAAATAGGTGCCGAGTTAATGTTTGCTGGAATTCTGTAGCTGCAGCATTATAAAACTGTAATAATCTCCTAATTTCACTTTCCTGAAACATAATATTGAGAAAATACTGCGAACAAAGTGTAATGATACCTTTAGAGGAAAGGAACTAAGGTCTGAGTATTCATATATCACTACCTTGCTACACCTCCATAATCTAAACCTTCTTCTCCTGGGAAAATCACCCACAAACGTCTTCTCAGATCTTGCGGGCTGAAGCTCATGATCTACAAAACAACAAAGCAAAGAGAGCTGTGACTGCAGCTGTGGAGACGTCACCACACCTCCCACTTGCTCCACTGTCGGTGACTTAGATCCACGTGAAACGTGCTCACAGTAAGCTCACATTACACATAGAGAAATATGTTAGTAAAGTTTCATACATTTACTCTAAGAATCTATATTTTTATATACTTTATACCCCTCCATATGAAACTTATGAAATCGTTCTATCAATTGTGTTGTGTAGAGTAACTCTAGGCATGGTCAGAGGCGAGCTGGAGTTTTCTCCCCTCCTACCAGGCAGGTAGGGAAGAGTAGTAGGGCTGAGTGGGTTTGGTTTCTGTTTCAGTCAAAAGATATACATAAAAAGCTAACTGACTAACAGTGGCGACAGAGAGAACTCACTTATCTATGGAAACATACACAGTGGGAATCTATACATTATATAGAAAACTACTACTTTGCCTCCCACACTGGGTGGTAACAGTGTCATGTTCATATATGAAGGGCAGTAGCATTACAGAGCTATAGTACATAGGTCAATTTGTTTCACCCTCAGTAAAACAATTTAATTATGTCCCCTTAGGAAAACCCCACAGGGGCCTGGAGAGAAATAGTTTGATATAATACCTGTACTTTATCAAGTGATAAGAATAAACTGTTAACACTTAAGAACCCAAAGAGGATTAATTAAGTTCTCTCAGTTCCCTAGGAAACAGCAACAGATTCACCACTTTCAGGAGTTCACAGGCTACTCAAACAGTCAGCATCCAGGTGTAACAAAAAGCCCACTGGGCTTTGACTGCTGTGCATGGTTATGATAAATACCCTACAAGTACCATAAGCTAGGCACTCAGCTACATACTTGAAAGTCACTAGGCTGCCACTAGTTTGAAAAATTCTCTTTAATAAGTGCTAATGTAAAGGAACTTTTTTCTTTTGAACTTTCCACCATAAACAGTTACACTATGCTAATTAAAAACACCATTTAAAGTAATTTTATCCAGCACTTATGAAATCTGTTGCTAACCTTTAAATTACAAAATATCTTATTTTGATATTAGACTAATTACCGTTAAGCAATCATATTTTCAGGCAGAGGCAGGCGGATTTCTGAGTTCGAGGCCAGCCTGGTCTACAAAGTGAGTTCCAGGACAGCCAGGGCTATACAGAGAAACCCTGTCTCGAAAAAAACCAAAAAAAAAAAAAAAAAGCAATCATAGTTATCATATTTTCTCTTACATTATAACTGCCCATTTATTTGGTGGATAACAAATCTAAGATGAGAGTCTTAAATGTTTTAGAACATTATCGTGTCCGCAAAAGTCTTTCAGTTGTAAGAGCAAAAAGATAAAGGGCTTGTTTAATCATGGTTTGCATCTTGTCACTATAGCTACCAGTGAGTTATAGATAGTAAAAAACAAAACAAAACAAAAGCTTTAAAAGACACTGACAACTCAGTGACAAGAGAGTAATCATGAGAAAGACAATCAGAAATGTGTAAGGGGGCTGGAGAGATGGCTCAGCCGGTAAGAGCACTGACTACTCTCCCAAAGGTCCTGAGTTTAATTCCCAGCAACCACATGGTGGCTCACAATCATCTCTAACGGGATCTGATGCCCTCTTCTGGTGTGTCTGAAGACAGATATAGTGTACTCACATACATAAAATAAATAAACAAATCAAGAAGAAGAAGGAGGAGGAGGATGGAGGAGGATGGAGGAGGAGGAGGAGGAGGAGCAATGAAAACTTTATTGACTACTGAAATTTTATATAGCATCTTTTAACAACATTAGCCATTGTTGTTACCAATGGGCTAATTTCTTTCCTACTTAAAATCAATAATTCTAAGAGAAACACATGCTTACCACAGAAAAGTAACATGACAGTATAAAAACCACCCCCTTCCCTACACACCACATAGTTCATATGGCTATTTTTAGAGCTTTGTCTAGTGACAGATTATGTTTCTACTTATGTATCTATTTCAGATCACACATAGAACTTGAAACCCACTAATCACTCTTAGACTGAAAAGCAGAAAACACTGCACAGGAACACTCACACATTCCTAACTGCAGAGCACTAAAACACTTGGCAACAAAAGTAAACTGAAAAATTCAAGCATAGGGGCTGGGGTGTTGGCTCAAGGGGTAAAGTGCTTCTAGTACAAGCATGAGGACCTAAGGTCAGATCCCCAGCAACCCACGTAGGAGCCTGGTGTGACAGTGCATGCTTGTAAACCCAGCACCAGAGGGACAGAGGCAGATCCTAAGGGTTTCTTGGCCTGCTAGCCTAGCCCAGCTGTCAGTTCCAGGTTCAATGAGGAACCCTGCCTCAAGATGCAAGGTAGAGAGAGACAGAGCAAGGCACCTTTAGTATACCTCTGGCCTCCACACGTGCACGCACAGGCAAACATATCGCCCCCACACACACACACACATAGACACACAGACACACACTCACACACTCTTTCACTCTAAACCAGTGGTTCTCAACCTTCCTTTGGTGATCCCCAACCATAAAATTGTTTTTGTTGCTACTTCATAATCGTAATCTTTCTACTGTTATGAATCATAATCTGAATATGTGTGTTTTCTGATCACTTTAGGTAACCCCTGTGAAAGGGTCATTTGACAACCCCCAAAGATTGAGAACCATTGTTCTAAACTATTGTGATGATGCCACGAGTACCAGAAAGTAGACATTACTGAGACAAGTGCATATTACCTGTTGAAAGGAATCCTCAAACAATGTTTTTCTTGTCACTGTGATCTTTATATGCTGTGGCATGGCCAGTTGCTGAAATGTAAGAACGATTTAAGTCACCTCTCACCATTAAATGGCCTAGCAACAAAACCAAAAACAAAGTTTTACATCTTTGCTAATAAAACCAGATTTTGAATACGAGTTGAAACCCATGACTGCTAACACCTTTGTCAACATTCATGCTGCTTCTTTGAGATATGAGGAAGAAGATTAGATCTCATATGTAAAGTGCTTATGTAATGACTCAAGTCTTTGATTTTCAAATTTTAATTCAGAATTATGTTTTCCAGTTAATTATAAGAATTTGAATTTAAATCTTTAACATAATACTTTAATGCATTCATTTCATGTAGAGTCCATACAGACATCATTATAACATTAGTCATTTATTTAGATATCATGGAAGGAATATTCAATATATATATATATATATATATATATATATATATATATATATATATTCATTTTCATACTCATCAAAGACTAGACATGGAGTTACACATGAGGCACACACTTATACTCACAGCATTCTGGAGGCTAAGGCAGGAGGACTTTGAGTTCAAACTAGTATGGGCTATTTAGATTGTTCTGTCTCAAAAAACAAAAACTAAAACATACATACACAGCCAGGCAGTAGTGGCACACTCCTTTAATCCCAGCACTAATTTGTTAAAGACAGGTAGATCTCTGGGTTGGAGGCCAGCCTGGACTACATAATGAGTTCCAGGACAGCTAGGGCCACACAGAGAAACCCTGTTGTGAAAAACAAAAAACAAAGCAAAACAAAATCAAACTCCTCCCCACAACACACAAACGTTTTATTTCAAAATTTATACAACATGAAAATAACAGGTACTGAAGAAAAAAGTGACAATATTTTCTTTCTTTCTTTTTTTTTTTTTTTTTTTTTTTT
>NC_034592.1:137556755-137567253 GCF_900095145.1 Mus pahari | reverse complement strand
CTGGAACTCAGTTTGTAGACCAGGCTGGCCTCGAACTCAGAAATCTGCCTGCCTCTGCCTCCTGAGTGCTGGGATTAAAGGCGTGCGCCACCACGCCCGCTACAATATTTTCTTATTCAAAGGATTTCTAGCTTAATCTCTGGATATCGAAGACATAGTTATCTAATTAATAAATATATTTCACTGTCCTAAAGATGGATGACTCCAATGCTTCACACTTTTCCTGTTAATACATGTTTTCAGAACTGCTGTGTAATATAAGCAATGAAGCAAAGAGATACATAGACACAGAGCCAATACTAACCTGACACCAGAACCGGAAATACTGAACTTTTGCCTTGAAGTCCCGAACATAGGCTATCTGGGGTCCATTGTCTCTGAAGAACAAAGATAAACATGACATGTGCAACTGCTTGTAAAAGAAATGCTAAAGGAAAGTACATAGGCCCCGCCTCCACCACCCAGTACTCAACAAACACAAAAGCACTCAGCAGAGCATGCATATAATATTCCTTTTTGAATGTTTCCTAAGGGCTATTTCCAATTAAGATCTTGTTGAAGCCACTGCTGGGGGTGCTTTTTTTTTCTGTGAAGGTGAATCTAACATAGTTGGATAAAAGAGTTCCTACAAAGGAATGTCACCCTTCACAATAACTACTCTATCCTTTGTCCTTAAAGAGGCTCATGATCAACCATGGAATGTTACTAGGACAGACATTTCCTAGTGTGACTATAGGTCTGTCTAATGAGCTCTAACTACAAGTGCTGTAGGGGCTTCCAAGAAGTCAATTTTTTAAAAAAGCAAAGATACCAGCTTTTCTGTTCACAATTCCAGTGGGACCGTTCTCCAAATGACTAGCACAATGAGGATGGAAACCATGCCGGCAGTTGTAAAACAGGAAGAATTCCAGATCACTGGAAGCCTCCATGTTGACTGTGTTTCTTTTTTTTTTAAAAGATATATTTATTTATTTATTATATGTAAGTACACTGTAGCTGTCCTCAGACACTCCAGAAGAGGACGTCAGATCCTGTTACGGATGGTTATGAGCCACCATGTGGTTGCTGGGATTTGAACTCCGGACCTTTGGAAGAGCAGTCGGGTGCTCTTACCCACTGAGCCATCTCACCAGCCCCGTTGACTGTGTTTCAATACAGAAGTACGTCTGTCTGATTTTGAACCCTGCAATCCTGGAAATTTGACCAGTTCTAGTAGTTTTCTCTATATTCGTCACAATTTTTACTATATATGATTTTCATCGGAGTAAAAGACAGACAGCCTTACTTCTTCCTCTTCAGCCTCTCTTCTACTTCCTTTTCTCTTTACACTTGGTTGCCTACATAGTACTGAATGGCAGCAATAATCATAACAATCTTTGATCTTCTAGAATAATTATTTCATCATTAAGCATGATGTTGGCTGAGGCTTTTGTCTGTATTCTTGTACATTTTCAAGGCAGGTGAAAGTGGATCATAAAATTGCTTACATTTCATCAAAAGCTTTTATTGAATAATATGGCTTATTTTAAAAGATTCATTTATTTGTATGTATATGAGTCTTGGCCTGGCCTGTATGTATGTCTGTGCACCATAAGAAGGCCAGAAGAGGACACCGGGAACTGAATTTATAGATGGTTATTAGCTGCCAAACAGATACCAGAAACTGAACTGGAATCTTCTCCAAGAGCAGCGATGTTCTTTAACTCCTAAGGCGCCCACCCCAGATCATATGATTTTTCCCCTCTGGTCTGTTTCAATGGTGAGTTACACTGTTTTATTTTTTATTAAAGATTTACTTATTATTACATCTAAATACACTGTAGCTGTCTTCAGACACTCCAGAAGAGGGCGTCAGATCTCATTACAGATGGTTGTGAGCCACCAGGTGGTTGCTGGGATTTGGACTCAGGCCCTTCAGAAGAGCAGTCAGTGACTTTAACTGCTGAGCCATCTTTCCAGCCCCACACTGTTAGTTTTAATGTTATCTTAATGTTATCTAAGGGATGGAGTATGTGCCAGAAGAGGCCAGATGAGGGCACTCAGCCTCCTGGACCTTGACTACAGGTTATACAGTTATACAGGCATGCATTTTTATCTGGCCCAGATTATTTTAAAATAATGTAGAGAAATATGCTAATATTGAATATAAGCTATTATTGTTGTAGGGCTTTCTGTTATATGTACCCAAACTTAATAACTAAAAGAAACAATGACATTATCTATTTATAATTTACTTCCACATCTAAGTTATCTCTATAACTTTACTAGTGCCTAATTGGACTGATTTCTCAGTTTCTGCTGTAAACACACTTTTTTTTTTTTTGGTTTTTCGAGACAGGGTTTCTCTGTATAGCCCTGGCTGTCCTGGAACTCACTTTGTAGACCAGGCTGGCCTCGAACTCAGAAATCCGCCTGCCTCTGCCTCCCGAGTGCTGGGATTAAAGGCGTGCGCCACCACGTCTGGCTGTAAACACACATTTTTAATATGCAGAAGTATAAAACTCAATAAAATATTAGCAAAAGTATTTTAGCAGAATTAAAGAATTGATGTCTGAATTCTCCATACCATGTGGGATTTACAGCTAGCATATAAGATAGTTCAACATATGAAATCATGTATATCAACATAACAACAAAGAGGGCTGGAGAGATGGCTCAGTGGTTAAGAACACTTATTGTTCTAGCAAAGGACCAGAACTTGGATCCCAGCACATATGTTAGATGGTTTACGAATGTCCCTGTATCTCGATTGCATCATCTTTCTGAAGCTTAACTTAATCTTGTGTTTGTTCATCATGATCTTAGGCTACATCTGGGCTGTGTATATAAAATACAGTCTAGCTTGTGAAAGTATATTCTGCAATGCTCACACAATGAGGCATTTCTCATAACGTGTTGAGTGAGTCACGCCAGTGTATAAGAGACTCCTAGGCTGAACATGGTGGGACAATGCTTTAAGATCAGCAGAAGCAGAGCCAGGTAATCTCTACGTTCAGGACCAGGATGGTCTAGAGAGTGAGTTACACACCGCCAGGCGGGATAGCATATATATTTCAAAAGGAAAAAACAACAGCAAACACACACACACACCTCCTAAATTCGTAAATTTTGACCAAAAAACTAAACAATTCAATTTAAAAAATAAGCAAATGCTACAATGTGGTGGTGCATATCTTCAATCCCTGAATATTAGAGGCATTGGAAGCAAAGGTAGGCAGATCTCTGTGAGTTCAAGGTTAGTCTATAGTTCACAGAGTTCTAGGTTAGTCAGGGCTGCAAGGTGAGACTCTCTTCCCTAGCCCCAAGCAAAACCAAACCAAAACAAAAAAAACAAAACAAAACCAAACCCACCAAAATTCAGTGTACAGAGCCTATGGGCCCACTTCAAGTACAGCTTTGTCTTTGTCAACTGAAATCTTTTGTGGAAATCCAAGAAATTGGCTGTGCTTTTGATTTATAATGTTTAGAAAACTTACAAGGCTGATTTTCCTGTTCGTGGATCTATATAAGTAGTTGCTCTTTTATTGTGATCCACAAAATATGGAATTCCATCCACTGTGAATCTCATTTCCCAGCCTTCTGGTAAGGGCTTTTCATTTAATTGACTACAAAATACAGAGGAAAACAAAAGATATTAAGACTTGCTTCTTTACCAAATACAGAAACTAAAAATACCCATAAATCTTTCAGAAAACATACATGGTGCCGTATTTTCAGGTGTATACTAGAGATCTCTAGCTGGACATCCTACAAACACATTAAAGTTGTCATCAACAACATTCAAAATGAATCAACACAGGATTATTGGCCAGTGTTCTCCCATCTACTTAATAACTCACTTCAAACAGCCATGGTACCTGAGTTCACTCATTATACCTCTGCAGTCTTGATACTCATCCCTTGATTCCCACCTTGACTCTAGCTCTCTTCACCTACACTGTCCAAGCAGCTGCCTACACAGTTCTGCTGCTCCTGGTCTCACTTAGGCCCACATATGATGCTGCTGACAGAGCTTAATCCTAAAACAGACCTCATCAATCCACTTTCTCTTTTACCCTGAGATTTCACACACATGGCTACTGATCATTTTCCTAAACAAGTTACAACTGTCACAGGCCAAATGACATATTCCCCCACTGACAAGTTGTTTTCTCTGTTACAGCAACTTAAAAATTCTTCTTGAAATATCCTTCCCTCCTTCCTTCATTATCTTTATACATGCCCTGGAACTCTGGGCAGCCATCTTTAACCTTCAGTTTCTTTATCCATAAAATGCAGGCAACATCCAGGCATGGTAGCACACATTTTTGATCCCAGCACCGAGGATCCAGGACAGTCTGGTCTACATAATGAATTCCAGAATAGCCTCGTTTATATACTGAAATCCAAACACACACACACACACACACACACACACACACACACACACAAACTGGAGAAAACATATGGGCAGTAAGTAGTAACTGAACTAAGTGTGTTCTTTAAAAAAACCAAGACGAAGATATCAAGTTAAGATGAACTGGGGAGAAGCCAGGCAGCGGTGCTGCACACCTTTACTCCCAGAATTCAAGAGGCCGAAGCAGGCAGATTTCTGTGAGTTCGCCTGGTCTACAGAGGGAGTTCCAAGACAGCCAGGGCTAAACAGAGAAATCCTGTCTTGAAAAAAAGAGATGGACTTGGGGGACGTGGAGGAGGAATGAGGAGGATGGATAAGACCAAACACATTGCAGACATGAAATTCTCAAAAGATATATAAAAATATTAAACAATCAAGGCAACACTATAGAATAAAACTATCTGAGAAAATGAAGTAAACAAGTCCTCAAACGATGACTGTTCCACTCTCTCTACTGCAAGCACGGTCACTCCACTCCCGCTCTCCCAGGACTTCCTATAGACTGCTAGCATGGCATCATCATCCCTCAAGTTGTATCTTGGCAAAACTTTCCACTCTACAACTGTTAAGTGAGGGTTAGAGCCTAAAGTAGATTATAAATCAACAGTGGCCGCTATAAACAATCTGTTACATGCCCAAATACTTGATGCATTTGCATAAATATTTAAATGAATTCTATTAAACCTAACAATTTATTGTAGACATAAATGCTATCATATTTTTGGGTAAAATGAATGGAACTTATATTCATGTGTTCATTTATTTTTTTCTCTTTTTTTTCTTTTGAGACAGGGTCTCATGTATGCTGGACTAGCCTAACATAGCCTTGAACTTCTGACCTTCCTGTCTCTACTTCTCTAGCACTGAAATTATAGGCATGTGCCACCCATGAGGCTCTTAAGGATCAAAAACAGGATTCATGCACACAAACAACACCATACCAACCGAGCTGTATACATCCTCCCCCTCCCATCCCTGGTTTTAAAGCCTCAGGTTTCATATCTAATGGGCTTGGTATGAGGAAACATTGGAAATACTTAAGTTTACATTACAAAATATAAAAAGCAGAGATTTGAAGGCATTCAACATCATTACTATAGAAAAACACTACTAGTCTGGACTGCTGTTTTCCTCAAATGTACTTTAAAAGGACAAAGTGCTATATTCAGAAGAACACTGCCTTAAATTTATTTGACAAACTATTCAAATGTTAAGAATGAGGCGGGTGTGGTGGCGCACACCTTTAATCCCAGCACTTGGGAAGCAGAGGCAGGTGGATTTCTGAGTTTAAGGCAAGCCTGGTCTACAAAGTGAGTTCCAGGACAGTCAGGGCTATACAGAGAAACCTTGTCTCAAAAAACAAACAAACAAACAAACAAAAAACATAAAAGAAAAAAAACAAAAAACAAAAACAAACAAAAAAATTTAAATATTTATGCAAATGCATCAAGTATTTGGGCATGTAACAGATTGTTTATAGCGGCCACTGTTGATTTATAATCTACTTTAGGCTCTAACCCTCACTTAAGAATGTTTAGTCCAAATAGGCATGCATGGTATGGATATTAGCCATAAAGTACAAGGTAACCATTGCTATAATCAACAGACCAAAGGAAGGCCCAAGGGAAGATGGTTGAATTTTTCTCAGAAGGTTCGTGATGGCTTGTATATTCTTGGGCCAGGGAGAGGCACCATTTGGAGGTGTGGCCTTATTGGAATAGGTGTGACCTTGTTGGAGTAGGTGTGTCACTGTGGGTGTGGGCTTAAGATCCTTACCCTAGTTGCGTGGAAGTCAGTCCTCCACTAGCCGCCTTTGGATGAAGACATAGAACTCTCAGCTCTGCCTGCGCCATGCCTGCCTGGATACTGCCATGCTCTCACCTTGATGATAATGAACTGAACCTCTGAACCTGTAAGCCAGCCCCAAGTAAATGTTGTTTTTATAAGACTTGCCTTAGTCATGGTGTCTGTTCACAGCAGTAAAACCCTAACTAAGACAGAAGGGGGAATAAAATTGGTATAATGGTGGATGCAGGGAGGGAACTAGGTGGGAGAGGGGATAGAGTGGGGAACCAGATATAGGGAGAGCAGGGGAGAGAGAATGGAAATTGGTGTGTGTGGGGGGGAAGGCAGATCTCAGGACATGCTAGAGACCTGAGATAGGGGCAGGCTCCAGGGGGTGTCTATGGGGTGGGGCAATTCTAGCTCAGACTCCTAGCAGTGGCCACTTCCTGTAATAGGCACAACTCCCAGGGGAGGGATAAGGACACTAATCCGCCCACAAAACCAAAGATGTGTCCTGCCTACAAGATGTGCAAGATTAAAGATGGAACAGAGACTGGATGAATGTCTGCCCCAAATTGAGACCCATCCCACGGGCAAGTACCAATCCCTGACACTATTAATGATACTCTGTTATGTTTGCAGACAAGAAGCCTAGCATACCTGTCCTCTGAGAATCTCAACCCAGCAGCCAATGGAAAGAGATGCAGAGACCCATAGCCAAACACTAGATGAAGCTTGGAGAGTCTTATGAAAGAGTTGGGGAAAGGATTGAAGGACCCAAAGAGGACTGGAACTCAATAGGAAGACCAACAGAGTAAACTAACCTGGAACCTTGGGGGCTCTCAGAGAATGAACCACCAACCAAAGAGCATGTATGGGTTGGACCTATGCACAGATGTAGATGAGCACCTAGGTATCCATGCAGGTCCCCCAACAACAGGAGCAGAGGCTGTCTCTGACTCTGTGGCCTGCCTGCTGTGGATCCTGTTCCTCTAACTGGGCTGTCTTGTCTGGCCTCAGTGGGAGAGGATATGCCTAGTCCTGCAGCAACTTGATGTGCTGGGGTGAAGTGGGGGAGTAGGAGGAGGGTGAGACCTAGAGGGAGCTCCTCCTTCTCAAAGGAGAAGGGGAGGGAGAAATGGGGGGAGAATCAGTGTGAGGGGGTACAGGGAGGAGGGGGGGGTGATATTGGGATGTACAGTGAATAATAAATTTAATTAATTTTTTAAAAAAAGATTTATTTATTTATTTATTTATTTATTTATTTATTTATTTATTTATGTAAGCACACTGTAGCTGTCTTCAGACGCTCCAGAAAGGGGAGTCAGATCTTGTTCAGGGTGGTTGTGAGCCACCATGTGGTTGCTGGAATTTGAACTCAGGACCTTTGGAAGAACAGTCGGGTGCTCTTACCCGCTGAGCCATCTCACCAGCCCTTGTTTGTTTTTTTTAAGACAGGGTTTCCCTGGCTGTCCTGGAACTCTGTAGACCAGGCTGGCCAGGAACTCAGAAATCCTCTTGCCTCTGCCTCCCAAGTGTTGGGATTAAAGGCGTGTACCATCACTGCCCGGCAATAAAAATTTTTAAAAACAATATTTAGTCATATTCATATAATTCAATAGAAATGTCAGTGAAGACTACAGAAATATAAAAAGATATTTCACTTCTATGGTGATTATAGTTGCTAGCTAGATAAGCTCAATAATCAGCTGTCTTTAAAACAAAATGAATTAGACTGGTAAACAATATTGATGAAGTATTCCATGATATTCAAATAATAGATTAATGCATTAAAGGGCATAAGCACCTCTTTTTAAGTGAAGTATTTTAAATGAGTGAGCTAGACACTGGTTACTTGTGATGTCTCATGAAATGATTCTAAGTTAAGCTCTAAAACTTTATCAAGATCAAAAAAGTAACAAAACAGTAGTAGCAACAAGTTACAAAAAGGTGACTTCCTCAGTTCTATCATTTTTGTTTGTTTGTTTTTTCTAAACAGGGTTTCTCTGTGTAGCCCTGGCTGTCCTGGAACTCACTCTGTAGACCAGGCTGGCCTCGAACTCAGAAATCCGCCTGCCTCTGCCTCCCAAGTGCTGGGATTAAAGGCGCGCACCACCAGGCCGGGCTCTCAGTTCTATCTTTAAAGACAGGAGGAAGAGATTCCTCATTCCCTGGCCTAGGATATAAAGAATTTTTTTTTTCTTAAAAAATCCAGATATGAGCCGGGCATGGTGGCACATGCCTTTAATCCCAGCACTCGGGAGGCAGAGACAGGTGGATTTCTGAGTTCCAGGACAGCCAGGGCTATACAGAGAAACTCTGTCTCGAAAACACAAACAAAAAAGCAAGACAAAACCCAGATATGTTTATGTGACTATGTTTTTGTTTTAATCTCAGGAGTGGGATAAGAGGCTGCTTCACAGCAGGCGACTACGATTTGCCCTGCATACTTGTGAGGGTGTGGTTTTGCCAGCTGCAGATAGTTTACATTTGGAATTCTGGGAACGTTTGAGAGAGAATAAATACCAGAGTCCCAAGAATGGCTGGAGGTGCTCCAAAGAAGGAGGAGGAGGAGGAGGAGGAGGAGGAGGAGGAGGAGCCACAGCAGCTGTCTGCCGACCCCGGTGGCTGCTGGTGGGGTTTGTCAAGTGACCGTGAAGAGACAGATGAAGATGGAGATACCCTGACTACAAAAACTAGACTGGCTCTAAGAATCCCTGTCCTTAATCAGCAGGAAATAGTCTTAAAAAGGTCCACATCCCATTTCCCTTCTAACCTTTCTCTTCTGCCTAGTGTAGGGTTGGAAGGGATTAGGGTGGCATAAAGGTTGGAAAGTAGAAGTATAAAAACATAAAATAATAAAATTTAAAAAAATAGCATCTACACAGGGATGCTGGGATCAAACCCTAACTCACGCATGTTATGCAAGCACTGTACACTGAGCTTCATGTCCAGCCCAGAGACAGTTTCACTAAGGAATCATAATGTTTTTATCCTTAAAGTGTTTCATTCTTCTTCTTATAAAATTAAATATATTTAAGTTAATGTAATAGTTGTATAAAAACTGGTATTTGGCAGTACTTAGAAACAGGTATTTTAAATTCAAAGCATACCTTAAAAATATAAGCTATTGAAATATGATCCATGGGATTTGTATCATGAAGATTTACTCATACCTAGAGAAGGCTGGTCTTGTCTTCACTACTGGAGAGTGATTTATTAGTAAAGATGTGCCCATTAGAAATGCCCTCCTTTGCCTACAAGCTTTGACCCCTGGACACCCTACAATGACCAGAGGCCTGGGGCATGTTTTATCAGCTGCAGGCTCTGGAAGAACAACACACTAAGTCTTATTTCAAATGTGTATGGAGGTGGAAGAAGGATCACTCAGGAGGGCAAATGGACACCCCACTGGAGTCACGGACTTCCCTGGTTTCTAACATTTACATATTACGAACACTAAAGCGTGTTCACTCTCCTTAGCAATGGGCATTAGGAGTCTTCTCAGACTCTTCTCTGCATATGTCTTCCTTCTACGGTATCTATTATTTCTCTATAAAAAATATGACTGAATATAATTCAGTAATTCTAGTGGCTTTTGTTGTTGTTGCTGCTGCTGTTCTCAGACAGGGGCCCACTAAGTAGTCCAGACTAGCCTGGAACTCATGATCTTCCTACTTAAGTCTCCTAAACACTTGAATTACTGGTGTATAATACCCTTAAAGAGAGAGAGACACAGAGAGAGTTAGTGTATGTGTATTTGTATATATACATACACACATACAATTTATATATATATATATATATATATATATATATATATATATAATTGTTTACATAAAGAGGGGAAATTGGAGCAAAGAAGTATATATAAAGAAAGCTATATGAAAACTAAAATACTGCTGACACAAGCCAACAAACTGTAATTTAGGAAAAACCAGCCACGCCTTTAATTCCAGCACTGGAGAAAAAGGCAGGCAGATGTCTCTAAGTTTGAGGGCAGCCTAGTCTATAGAGTGAGTTCCAGGGCAGCCAGGGCTACACAGAGAAACCTTGACCCAGAAAACAAAACAAGAAGGAGAAGCAGAGGAGAGAGGAGTAGCCACTGTTACGAGGCTGGACCACAACTTTAGAGGTGGCACAGTCTGGTGACACCTTGTTCTCTGACTTCTAGCCTCCAGAACTCTAAGTCAAGCTTATACGTGGAAATAGAAACAGAAACAGAGAATCAATCAATCTCTCTGTCTCTCTCTGTCTCTCTCTGTCTCTCTGTCTCTGTCTCTGTCTCTGTCTCTCTCTCTCTCTCTCTCTCTCTCT
>NC_034592.1:137547214-137556740 GCF_900095145.1 Mus pahari | reverse complement strand
CTCTCTCTCTCTCTCTCTCTCTCTCTCTCTCTCTCTCTCTCTCTCTCTCTCTCTCTCTCTCTCTCTCGGCAGTATCTCACCATGTTGACCAGTCTACCTCTGCCTCTCAGTGCTGGGGTGAAAGATGCAAGCTACTGCACCTGACCTGAGAATTACTTTGAGCATGTGTTCTTTTTTCTTTTTAAAACAAGGTCTTAGCTAGCTTTAGAACACAGAATGACAAACAGCTCAGTCAAATCATTGTATTCAGTCATCAAAGCATTAAAAAGGCAAACCTGCGATGATAATCTCTTCATATATGAACCAGCAAGTTCTTATAATGCATATTATACCACACAAACACACACACACACACACACACACACACACACACACACACAAACACACACATTGAGATGTCAATAACAACTACAGAATCTTTTTTTCAGTTCTGTAGCTGTATTGGTGGGAAAGAAAGAAAACCAATGAGTTGTCCCTGGGCCCTGCCCCATGAAACTCATGAAACTCAAGCTCTTCATTACACGTAATGATTAATTACATTATAGGTTAATTACATTACAAGTAATTATTTTTCTTCTTCAAAGGTATGCAGGTAATTGTTTAAGGTCTTTGAGGAAAATACATAAATGAGTCATAAGGTAAAGAACCTCTAGGGGCCACATACACACTAAAGCTCTTACCCTTGGCTTCTGGGGTCTTCCCACTGCGTAATCCGAGTGTTATGGTTGACAAAATACACTCTGCCGTTGCTATCAGTTCTCTTCTCTTTATTAAAAAAAATGAAAAACACAATATTAATGCTGGAGTAGTTTTTCCCTCAAACTAAGACAAAATAAGCTGACTCTGCCCCTTCAGTGATTGCTGGTTTTATAACGTCTGTATAAAACCACACACTTTGTACACGTGAAAATGTATTCTAGCTTTTGAGCACATGCCTTTCCTCCATTTCACTAATCCAGATATTGGGATAATCTTTTTGTACACTATGTAAAGATGTGTCACTGTCTTCCTTTACCTGCCTAAGGCACCTCCTGACTAGTCTAATAAAGGAGAGGAGAGGCAGGACTTCCAGGAATTCTGGGGGAGAATCAGGCTAGGGTGTTTGCCAGCCAGAAACAGAGGAGAAGTAACAAGCCACATGGCAGAATGTAGATTAGTATAAATAGGTTAATTTAAGTTATATGAGCTAGCTGGGAACAAGCCAGCTAAGGCATCAAGCATCCATAATTAATAGAAGTTTCCGGGTCATTACTTGGGGAACTGGTGGGTCAGAGACAATCAGCCATGCCCACTTACACTTTTAAGAGTTCTTTCTGTTTCTTGGTGAAATTAAATATTACTTTGGGGCTGGAAGTGATGTCTTTGTACTTAAGAGCACTTATGCTATTCTAGTGGACCCAAGTTCAGTTCCCAGCACCCACATCAGGTAGCTCACAACTGTAACTCAAGAGTACTTGAGGTTATGCCGGGCGTGGTGGCGCACACCTTTGATCCCAGCACTCGGGAGGCAGAGGCAGGCGGATTTCTGAGTTTGAGGCCAGCCTGGTGTACAAAGTAAGTTCCAGGACAGCCAGGGCTACACACAGAAACCCTGTCTCAAGGCAAAAAAAAAAAGTAAAAATGGTGTGTTAGTCATCATCACCATAGAAATGAGTCCAAGTTCTTCGGCCGTAAAACGAAGGGTGGGGGCTGGAGAGATGGCTCAGTGGTTAAAAGCACTGGCTACTCTTTAGAGGTCCTGAATTCAATTCCCAGAACCCATGTGATAGCTCACAACTGCCTGTAACTGAAGTTCCTGATCGGATCCACTCTTCGGTAGGCACCAGGTATACCCTGATACATATGCAGGCAAAAAATGTATAGATATAAAATAAAAATGAACATAAATCTTAAAAAATTCATAGAAGACGGAGTACAAATGTGTAATCTTCAACTCTATACAAACAGCAGCGGTGTAGAAACAAAGCATACAATCTAGGTCTAGCAATGCAATGTCTGTGTCTGACAGGTCAGGTTCAACACCAAAGGGCCACACCTCCTTTGCTAAAGGAGGTTGTGTCTTGTTTTATATCAACCATACACTGACCACTCCACTACCCTAACCATCAAAAGACTCTGCCTCCAGACTAACACGCGCACACACACACACACACACACACACACACACACACACACATATATATATATATATATATATATATATACGCACACACACACACACACACACACACACACACACACACACACATATATATATATATATATATATATATATATATATTCTTCACTCAGAGAAATAGCCTATTTTGTTTGTCTCATGGTGGCTGTATATATGCCTAGTGGATGGAGATATATACATATACAAGCATATTTACGCACATGCATATGGAGCCCAGAGGACAACCTCACATATGTTCCTTCTCAGGGACTGCTATGTTTTTTGAGCAAGGAGCAAGAGTTTCTCATTGACCCAGGACTCATTTGACTGAGCTGGCCTAGCCAGCCAGCAGACACTAGGGACACAGATACCCTCCCTCAGGAGTATAAATGCCTGGCAGCACACCCATCTTTCTTCACAGATAGTGGGGAATAAACTCGGGCTCCACACTTACACAACAAGCACTTTACTATCTTCCTGCCTTTGTTTGTTTTGTTTGGTTGAATCAGGATTTCCAAAAGTTGATGATGCTGGTTTTAAACTCAGTGTGTAGCCAAGGCTGGCCCAGAACTCCCTGTGCTGAGATTATAGGCATATACCAATCATCTCTCTGGGTTATTACTAAAATGTTTTGAGTATAAATGGTTTTAAGAAAAGAAATAATGGATATTTTTCAAGATAGATTATGTGTGCTTCCCTTATATGTACATGCCTGGCTTCCCTTAGTTTTTTAGATCAGTCTCTCTCTGAACCTGGAGGTCAACAATTTGACTAGGCTCGCTAACCAATAAACTTCAGGGATCTGTTGATCTCCTCACCCTCCACGGGGTTGCAGACATGTGCTATCATGCCTGGCTTTTTACCTGGGTCTTAGGAATCCAACTCAGGTCCTCCTGTTTGCATGACAAACAATTTTCCTACTTAAGCCACTTCCCCAACTCAGCTTCTGTTCACTACAGAGCATCTGGTCACAAGTATTTGGTGATAGTAACAGACCCTGGAGCCCCAAAATATAAAATCTTGTGAAAATGACTTTCTTCTCTAAGTTTAGCATACTTGAGTTCCTTCCAGATTATTATATTCATAATCTGTTTCTTTTCACTTTTTTGCAATGCTAGTGACTGGACTCAGAGCTATACCCTTGCTAGACAAACATTTCCAGCCCTGATTTTCTAAGTAACAGATTTTTTAAATTAAAAAACTGATGTGCTTACCCCATCCAGGTGGCAAAGGACCAAGGGGATCAAATTCTTTGTTTTGTGATGTAGCAAACAAATCTTGATTCTATAAAGAATAAAAATAAATTAAACAAATATAATTCACAACATAAGCACATGATCTCAGAGCTAACGTATGAATTCCAGTATGACTTACCTAGCACGCACAATACAACATATTCTTGCAGAATTAACACCTTAGAGAAGTTTTATATAGTACCAACATACTTTATTTTGGCTAAAAAATATGCTTGAAAACCCTATATTGGGTTCATTTTTATTAATCTTTTCTCCACAGCACTAACTTCTTTTCTGTTGCTTTTTAATAGGAAAGACAGAATCCATGACAAGAACAATATCTACAGCTGGCAGCACCTGGGCTACCACCCTACTGCCTTCCATTAGTGCTTCCTACGATGCACACAGGCAGTGTTTAAACACTGAAGATTGTTTGTTTTTTACAAGAGTTCTGCCTGCATGTACACCTGAATGCCAGAAGAGGGTTGTAGATCTCATTATGATGGTTATGAGTCACCACACACTTGCTGGGAATTGAACACAGAATCTCTGGAAGGTAGCCAGTGCTCTTAACCTCTGAGCCTTCTCTCCAGCCCAACACTGAGGTTTTTTTTTTTTTTTTTGGTTTTTCGAGACAGGGTTTCTCTGTATAGCCCTGGCTGTCCTGGAACTCACTGTGTAGACCAGGCTGGCCTCGAACTCAGAAAACCGCCTGCCTCTGCCTCCCAAGTGCTGGAATTAAAGGCGTGCGCCACCACGCCTAGGAAGGATTTTTTATCAGTTATACTAATTAATAAATCAACAGTCCCTTACCCCATAGATGAATCTCTGGTTAAACTGCTGCATTGCTCCCTGAAGCTGACTACGTTGTAGCTGCCATTGTTCATAGTTCCGGACAGATTCCAAGGTTGGCCTCTGCCATGTTGTGGTTCTTGTGAAATGGTCAACATAATAAATACGTCCCATATTGTCCACACGCCGTTCCCAGCTAAAACAGAAAAGAAATCACTAATTTAAGAAAACGTGTACAAAGCATGTAAGATTTTTTTATTTTGAGAAACTACTATTTTTCTCTTTGTGCTGAGGACCAAATCCAGGGCCTTACACATGCTGCTGAGTGCTGTGTCACTGAGCTACATTCTCAGTTCTTTCTGATGTACCTGAAATCATTAATTCATATTTACAAACTGAAATTCAATGTTTCTAAAATTTTGTCCTTTAAAAGTCTGTAACATGTATCAGTGAGGTTTTTTTAAATGTAATATACATTCAGAATAAGTCTCAATTAAAAAACAACTTATATAGGATACAACTACCTTTTAACTTACTTGTAATAAAATAATAACTTTAAGACAAAAAAGTTTTTTCTTCAAATTATTTCATAACACACACACACACACATACACACACACACACACACATCAGATTCTTATGGTGGAAACAAATTAACACTATTGCCAGCATTATTATAGATAGAGTTCCTCATCAATATTTAATAATAGTATTACCTGCTAATTCAACAAGTCAAACCACCTTTAGGTATGCATTTCTCTAAGGGTTAGTTAATATCTAGCAAAGTTAACATTTTTCTAAAGATTTTTATTTCTATGTATAGGTACATGTGTGCTGGTGACTGCACAGTTAAGAAGGTACTGGATGCCCTGGAGTTTGAGTTATAGGCAGTTGTAAAGTGCTTCATGTGAGTGCTGAGAAACAAATTCACAAACCCTACAAGACCAACAAATGCTCTAAGCCACTGAACCATCTTCAACCTCAGAGTAGATGTACCCCTCACCCCATATTTGCTATATATTCCCTTTGAATTAAAAGTATATTTTCTTTCAATTTTATATAATATATACATTAAATGCTCAGTACTATGTTATCAACATGTCCTTAATTTTCTGAGCCATTTGCCATGACTGTAATATACATTAACTTTAATAACAGAGACTTTATCTGTCTCTGTAATTCTTTTCTTGGGATGGAGGGGTTAAGACAGGTCTTACAGCACAGGCTGGCTTCTAACTCCATGTACAGCTGAGGATGACCTTGATCTCCTGATCCTCCAAGTTTTACCTCCCAAATGCTGATAATTCAAACAAGTGCCACCATGCTTAGTAGAGTGATAACTCTTGAAGAAACTAATTTAAAACTGTGTGACTCTTTTCAGAGAGAAAAATACAAAGAACAAGAATTATGGAATCTTTAAATTAGAAATGATAAAAATCACTCATCATGGTATGGCAGCATAGGTCTGTAACCCCAGAACTTCCAAGGCTGACAGGCTGAGGCAGGAGGATCAAGAGTTTCTTCTGGAATATGCAGTGACACTCTATCTCCAAAAACAAACAGTAACACAGCAACAGCCCTCAGCATGCTCGGAGCTGGCGCTCTACCTCTCGGCCTTCTAGTCTGTGTCTAGCATAAAGCAAACAAAGGAAAGGAAGAGGAGAACAGGGACTGTAGGAAACCAACCACAGGTATGGCACAATTTGTTCTTCTGGATTAACTGCCATTTTTAAATTCAGACACTTACCCAGGAGGTAGAGGTTCCGGTCTATCCCATGTTGTTCGCTTTTCAACATGGTCTACATAGTAAACACGCCCATGCTGGTCTACTCTCTGCTCCCACCTTAAATAGAAATCAAAGACTAGTAAGAACATTTTGTATTAATTTGGCTTTTTAATCCTGACTATACCTTTTCACCTTAAAAATTAATCATCTTACATAACTGAAAAAAAATGAGCCTGTTAGTCTATACAGGAAAAAAACAGAATTAAAATACAATCAAGAAATGTCATCTAAAAAGAGAGGGAAAAGCCCAAGAGTGAATGAGTTTTCTTTTTTGTGTGTTTGTTCTGGAAAAAAACATGCATTTCAAAGCCAGCCAGTCAATCTAGAAGACCAAAGTGTCTCAATCTAATCTGGCTATACTCACAACCCGAGAGGAAAAGAAAGCATCAATGCCTGAAACCTTAACAACTGAGCTAACCAAGGGCAGCATTTTGACTACATTCTAAAAAAAAAAAAAAACAACAACAAAAAAAAACCAGAATTCAAAGCGTAAGTCTTTATCAAAAATTTTCTTGCACATTACAGACTAGCCACTGTAATACTCTTATCTTCTGTGCAGGTTTGTCGCCAAAGAGAAGAAAAAAGCAGAAAACCACCACAGTTTGTTCCTTTCACAATTATTTGCTTATTTATTTTTATGTCTATGGGTATACAGACATGTCTATATGCCACATGTGTGCCTGGTGCCCACAGAAGCCAGTAGAGGACATCAGATCCCTTGAGAGTGGAGTTACAGACAATTGTAAGCTGCCACATGGGTGCTTAGAATCAAAACTGGGTCCTCTAAAAGCAGCCAGTTCCAGATCTTAAACCTTTTTATTTTTAATTTTGTTTTTTAGATTTACTTTAGTCTATGTGTATCAGTGTTTTGCCTGCATGTATGTATGTGCACCATCTGCATGCCTGGAGCACATAAAGGTCAGAAAAGATCACACAATTATGATCCATATAAGTAGTTAAATTCTCATCATGAGTTTAACTTACCAGTCAGCAAGTAACTTTGACTGGCATTCTGAGCCCCGAACATGAGTTTTTGTTTTGATTTGCGTGTGTGGTACTGACAGTAGAACTTGGAACTTCACACATACTACACAAATTTTCTACCACTAAGCTATACACTTATCCCTGACTGAGCTTTCAATTTGAATGTCGCAATGTATATAATGTTAAAAATAGGAGTTGGGGGCTGGTGAGATGGCTCAGTGGGCAAGAGCACCCGACTGCTCTTCCGAAGGTCCCGAGTTCAAATCCCAGCAACCACATGGTGGCTCACAACCATCCGTAACAAGATCTGACGCCCTCTTCTGGAGTGTCTGAAGACAGCTGCAGTGTACTTACATATAATAAAAAAATAAATTTTAAAAAAAAAAAAAAGGAGTTGGGGAGATGGCTAAGTGGTTATGAACACAAAGCCGGCTGTCACTCAGTCTAGGGATCCAGCAGCCTTCTTTATCTGGCAGGCACCGTCCACATGTGGTGCATATTCAGAGAAGACAAGCAGGCACACACAGACTTCAATTTTTAAAAAATTAAGTACAAATTAAAATGGGATTATAAAACTAATTTATGAGTTTAAATTATTATATTGCCATGAAGATTTTATAATGAAAAATTATTTGAGTATTTGCTTTTTCCCTACCTCAGAGAAGCTGTATTTAGTTATATAATTATTTTATTACTTGGTTTTTGTTAACTTTCTATGGTGGTGGTAGAGTCCCACCACAGAAACTGTTTAATTTTCCAAGTGTAATGGTGCAGTAGAGGCAGAGGGGTCGGTACTTCAAGGTTACCGTAACTTACATAGTGAGTTTGAGGTTAGTGCAGGGTATGCAACAGTCTACCCTCAACGCTCAAAAAAAAAAAAAAAAAAAATCTGGGGGACAGAGTCTCATGCTGCAGCCCAAGTTGTCCTGGAATTCACAACAATCCTTCTGCCTAAGATACCCTAGTGCTGAGATTATAGGCATGTGCTAAAATACTTAGCTCATTTTTTTCCTACTTTCCAAAAAAAGAGGCAGTACTTAAATTACATAAGCTTTCTTAGATTTAAAACTCCCCAAATCGGGGGCTGGTGAGATGGCTCATCAGGTAAAAGCACCCGACTGCTCTTCCGAAGGTCCTGAGTTCAAATCCCAGCAACCACATGGTGGCTCATAACCATCCATAATGAGATCTGGCGCCCTCTTCTGGAGTGTCTGAAGACAGCTACAGTGTACTTACATATAATAAATAAATAAATCTTAAAAAAAAAAAAACAAAACAAAACAAAACAAAAAAAAACCTCCCCAAATCAATTAGAATTACTTAAAAGACAATTATGAAAGAATATACTATAATCCTTTTCAATTAATGAGTACACTCAAAGGCTTAAAAACCCAAATAGTAACGGTTACTTACCCAGGTGGTAGGGGAGCTTGGCTTACAGTATTTAGGGGCCTAGGGCCCGAGCCTCCAGATATAGTAAGAGGAATTATTAATCCAGATGTTGCTCCTTCGGATGTACTTGTATTTACATTTGTATTTGTTGGTGGCAAGGAGCCTGTACTAGATCCATCACTGTCAGAATTCGTGGATGGTGAGCCATTGACAGAAGCTATACAAAGTTTGGGTAAAAGAGAAGTTTTTGCTTTCTGAAATCTAAAACCAGCACAGAATTTTAATTTAAAAATTAAAATGTAGATGATAAATAAAACTTAAGATGTGGATATATGGGTCTCATCAAACTACACAGCATATATTACTCTGAATTCATAACCATATAAATAACTACTTAGTTGATTTTCGTGGTGCAAGGACATTGTGTATAACAGACAAGTATGAGCTACAACTCCTAGCCCAGGAAAATCTTTTAGAATAAAAAACCATGGGTACCACTTTCCAGATCCTTAAAACTGCCTTTTCTCTGTGACCCTGAAGAACTGAGACTAATTTCTGATGTTGGTAATGGGTGTACTGATGCCTCTGACAGCTAACTAGAAAACGGAGAGTCTGTATAAATGCTACGAAATAAATGATACTCATATTGTTTTTACATGAAATATGAACTTTTTTTTTGCTTTAAAATTATCATTTACGGACTGGTGAGATGCCTCAGCGGGTAAGAGCACTGACTGCTCTTCCAAAGGTCCTGAGTTCAAATCCCAGCAACCACATGGTGGCTTACAACCACCCGTAATGAGATCCCTCTTCTGGTGCTGTCCGAAGACAGCTACAGTGTACTTATGAATAATAATAAATAAAATCTTTTAAAAAAATTATCATTTACTAGTAAGCTTGAATTATTTTTATTGGATTTATTCACTTATTTTTGGTGTGTTTGGCTTGCATGTATGTCTGTGCACACCACATGTGGTACCTGGAGAGGTCAGAGGAGAGCAGCCCTGAAACAGGAGTTATGGGTTCTGGGAACTGAATACAGCTCCTCTGCAAGAGCAACAAGGACTCTTAACAGCTGCGTCCTTTTTCCCACCCCCAGCCCCAGTCAGCTTTTTAAGAGATATAATGGACTAAGCAACCAAATTCATTCTTTCTTTCTTTCTTTCTTTCTTTCTTTCT
>NC_034592.1:137526288-137546939 GCF_900095145.1 Mus pahari | reverse complement strand
TCCTCCTCCTCCTTCTTCCCCTCTCTCTCTCTCTCTCTCTCTCTCTCTCTCTCTCTCTCTCTCTTTCCCCTGCTCTGCCCTCCAGAAAGGGTTAGAAAGGGCTTCTGGTGTAGTCCTGGCTGTTCTGGAACTCTCTCTCTATAGACCAGGCCCACCTCAAACTGCAGAGATCCACCTGCCTCTGCCTCCCGCGTGCTGAGATTAAAGGTGTGCACCACCAGCACCCAGCATTATTTTCATTCTTACTAAAGTCCTGTCCCATGTAACTTCATTCCTGAAAGAATAACTTACAGGAAGGCAATTCTAAGTTGCTTAGGCCATTCTCAGTCAAGTTTTTAAACGTAAAAAAGCAGAAGCCAGATACGGTGGCTCATACCTGCAAAGCCAGCACTTCAGAGTTGAAGCAGAAGGATTACTAGGTTCGAGACCAGCCATGCTACAGAGTAAGATCCTATCTAAATAAAATACCAATGACCTAAAACAGTCTCCCTGACACCTACGTGATAGTCAGTTCCCAAATAGAATATTATTTAAAAATACTAGGCATGGTAGTACACACTCTTGATCCCAGGCTGAGGAAGAAAACATTTGAGGCTAACAAGGACACCATCTGGAGACTCTATCAACCCTTCCTACCAAAAAAAACCTATTATTTACAAAACAGCACTGAAGGCTGGAATGTATACCTGGTCTTCGTGGGGTGGGTGGAGGTGGTCTCGAAGGTCTCGGAGGTCTAGAAGGCTTAAAACCACCATTTGAAAGGGATGGAGAATTGTTCCCATTGGCCCTCTTATTTTCCCCTGATGCTGCAATCTCAGGGTCCTCTGATCCATTTGTGCTCAGTCTGGATAAGAAGAAAGCCACCTTATGATATCATTTATTAAAAAGACATTTATTAAAGAGAACCTTTAAACAATGTAACTTTTGAAGGCACCAAAATCATACATATTGCTACTATTAGGACATTCATTCTCACGATTCTCTCTTGAGAAGCCTGCACTCATATCTTGGTGTGCACTGGCCTTTTCCTAAGTGGCTCTTTCCCTTAACCTTAGGCTTACATCTATGTTAAAAACCCTTTCTAGCCAAACAGGGCTACACATGCCTCCAACACAGCATTCAGGAAGTAGAAACGAGGAATTAGGGCATTCAAGACCAACCTTAACTACAAATAAAGTATAAGGCCAGAGAAGCTACATGAGAATAAAGCCACTTTCCCATTTGAAAATAAATAATATAAATAACAGCTCTCAGTAAGAAGTTACCTAAGAGTGTACTGGTAAGATGAATACAAGTGTGATTCTAACAAGGAAGAGTTCTAGTTGTTTGACAGAACCACACTATGGACTTTGGTTTTCCTAAAGACTTTAACAGTGTGTTGTTTGTTTCTCCCTTCTGGGAATGGAATCCAGGGCTTTGGGCACATTGGGTGAGTGTTCCAGGAACTGAGCTACATCCAAGCCCTTTAAAATATTTTAACATGAAAATTTCCATGCATTACAAAAGTAGGTAGGTAACATAGGAGTTTTCTGTACTAGTCTACCCAACTTCTAAACCATAATATTTTGCTCTATTTCCTTTTATATAGCAGTCTAGCTTTAAAATCAAGTTGTTAGCATTGGTCTTTGAATGCTTGACCCTCCTGACTCTACCTCCCAAGCACTGGGACTCCAGGCCAGTCCCCTGCTTGGCTCCTGCTTCATCTGTTCTCCCCAGCAGCAATGTGATAAGATGACATGTTCTCTTTCTGATCTTTCCATTATAATCTGCAACATTGCTTTTTTGGTTCTTGTATTTTTTTTAAGATTTATTTTATTATTTATTTATTTGTAAGTATTCCTTGTGTCTGTGTATAGGCACATATATTTATATAGGTGCCCACGGAGGCCAGAGAGGTGTTGGTCCCCTGGAACTGGAGTTACATGCAGTTTGTGAGATACTCAACGTATGTGCTAATAGAATGTGTTTTGTTTTGTTTTAAAGATAGAGTTTCTCATTTAGTAGCCTAGGCTAGCCCAAGTCTACACTATGTAGTCCAAGCTGGCTTTAAACTTATGGCTAGCCACCCAAATGCTGGGATAATAGAGATAAGTCAAAATACTTGGCCCACAGCTTACCAATCTGAACCTGAAAGTTAGTAAGTATTCCTGAGTATTATGTATGCACTTATACATGCATATACAGATGTGTTTACATGAGTGTCTGTGAAACCTAGAAGAAGATATCAGATCTCCTGAGCTAATTTTCCAGTCCCCTGAACCTGAATAAATTGATCAAGTTCACTTTCTTTCATATTTCTGCACTCTGTGGTAAGCACTCATGAGCTCTTACCTTGTTTCATCTCTGGGTCTGCAGCCATCATCATTCTGTGTAGTACCTTTAACATCAATAAGTTTAAATAAAATGAGATTCAACAGAATAGTTTTCAACTTAAACTAAAAGAAAAAAAAAGCAAAGCCTTTTATTAAACTATTAAATCTTTCTAATAACTACTATAAATCCAAACATGAATTTTAAAAGGAAAACAGGAAGCTCAAATTCTTCAATTCTATACGAATGCATGTCATTACTTAGTCAGAGGTTAGTTAAGGTGTGTCGCTCACACCTCACTTCTGCATGTTTTGACTCTAACTCAACAAGCTGGCACTGACTCCTCCTGCTTTCCCCTCAGCCTCATGAGGAGTAATGTGCACCTTCACACACAGTTTTTAACCATTTACTTCATCTGAAATATGGGAGAAAGTTACTAATCATCAGTCAATATAAAAATAACTCCAAAATAACAAAGCTATTAATAACTCTTTATATAAAAGAGCTTGAAAAAAATCAGAGAAAATGAAAAGACACAAAGAATTCTCTGAGAGGAACAAGACTCTGTCTGAAAAAAACAAGTAAATTTCAAAGAGGCCAAAATGGATGCCATATGTTCATGCATTCTTCTAGTTCTATTCACAGGAAGGATTCCTAGGACTCTGTCAGGACTGTGTAAGGTGTTAAAAATCAGTCTGTGGACACTGAAAGAGACAGAAAACTGAAAACTGCATAGGACTCCAGTTGAACATGTTAGTGTCTAAGAATCGCTGAAGATCGATACCCCAGACTCAAATAGGATGGAAAAGCAAGAGTGTTTACTCAACGGAATTTCCTGCATGCAGGGGTCTTCCCATCTGGGAATGGAGACACCTAGTGAGCTTGTAGACCCAGCTTTTACTGTCAGGGGAATTCCAGGGAGGCATGTACCCTTTACCTTGATTGGTTAGCTCTAGCTCTAGGGTTCTGGCTAACTGAACAGTGGTTAGGCAGTGGAGACCTGCGTGGGGCGGGGGTAGGGTGTCACTTATTCATTTAGCTATCTATTCTTCCTTCAGCCCAAATGACAAGGTGTCCCCGGATTGGCTGCCTGTGGCTGTGGTTGGCTGATCACAGGTTCCGAGATCCAGGTTCTCATTTCTGGGAAATAGAAACTTAGGCCTAGTCTCCCAAACTGCAAGTTGGCAGCCTGTCATGGAGTCATTCTGGCTCTGACTAACTCAGTCCTCTCAGACTAAATGCAACCGGTAAACGCACAAAACTCCCAGGATACAATCATGATTCCAATAGTAAATCACCAACATATCATACCACAGCTCTTTTGTTATGTCAATATGATTCATAACCATATTATACCACAGCTAGCAAGGGTGGTAGAAATCTACTGTTTCTCTTTTTTTAAGTGCTAGAGATCATAGAGAAACACACGTTAAAAAAATGATATAGTGGAATGGATAAAATGTGGAATTGTTTTGTAATTGAAACTATTAAAATCTACAGTATTAAAAACAAACTAGCAAATCATGTTACCTCAAAAATATGCTAAGTATGGGCTAGCAAGATGACAGACAGACAAAAGTGATAGTCACCAAACTTTACAACTTGCATTTGATCCCTGGAACCCATCTGATGGAAGGAGAGAACTGACTCACAAAAGTTGGTCTCTAACCTCCAGTCTCACCATACGCATACACATACAAACACAGAAACACAGAATAAATGCAATGATAATTTTTATGAAAAATCATTAACTATACAACTGAAATGGTGAACCTTATGATATATAAAATGTACCTTAGTAAATTATTAAAGTTGTTTCTAAAAACGTGACATAGCGTGCTGCTGGGAGTTCTCTGGAAGTTGGCAGTGAAGGGTTATGTGACTTCCAGCACAGTAGTAAATTTACCATGTGGACAAATATACTTGAGGAGTTCAAGTCCCAGCATGTCAGCTTGTCCAAGGATATAGCCATGCTAGTCCCTAGACTACATCTGATGTCTGAATCTGACTGGAAAGATCCTGGCAGTCAGCCAAGTCAGGAAGGGTGACCCATGAACTAGAACCTATCCTGCTGCTTTAGCAGCCATTATCTGAGAAGTCAAAGAAATGAAGCTGTGAACCACTCACTGCCTTTCAGTCTCAAGTTTCACACAGCCGTCACACAGCAACTTTCTGACAGCATGATTATGTTGCTTTCTTCTTTCTCACTGCATTATTTAAAGGATGCTCAGTATACACTAGAATGTGCTTGTACCTCCTTGGCTTCTTGAGTCAAGCCAACAACGCCATAGCCCTGTCATAGTGTGTGGCCCTAAAGTCACAGTATGCTCCAGATCCAGCAGGCCACACCTGCTATATTCAAGAAGTGTCCAAGATCAGTTCACAGCTGTTACAGGGAAAGTATGAGTTCGTTGAGGTGGTTTTTCTTATACTAGGTATTATATTTATGGTGACATGGATTTGTGTTTCAATACTTTGGAAACTTTCCATTTTATCTGACAACCTGTCGCATGCTACAAGCCTGATTAAAGAGGAGCTTTTATAATCTTTAAAAAAAAGCCAAACCAAAACCATAATGGGGTTGGAGATGTAGGTCACTTGGTATAATGCTTGCTTAACATGCACAAAACCCTGAATCTGAGCACTGGCACTGCATACACCAGATGTGATAGTTCACACCAGTTATCTCATCGAGAGACTGCCATTAATTCAAGGTCAGTCTGGGACACATAATACATTACAAGTCAACCTGAGCTCCAGTGTGAAACTGTCTCAAAATAAAATGAAACAATGCTCTATGTGTATTATCTTTTCTTTAAATGATTGATGCACAGGACATAAGTGGAGTGAGAAAATTATACCAAACAATGTAGCATTAAGTACTAAATCAAGTCAGCACTCCATTTCTCCCAGAAGTAAAAAAGTTGGGGTGGGATAGCTCAGCTGGTAAAAGCACTTGCCATGCAAGTCTCAATGTCTGGACCCTGATTAAAAAAGTCAAGATGCATGCATCCACGATCCAGTACTTCTAGAGCAAGACTGGAGACAGACTGAAATGCCTAGGATCTCTCAGGCCACCTGCCTAGAGTGTACAATACAGCAGCCAGAAGAAGAGGCCCTGCCTCAACTAGGTAGAAGATGAAAACTAACTCCAAAAATTATCTTCTGACCTTTACACATGCACTGTAGCACATGGGCACCTCATACACATTCACACTCTCTCTCTCTCTCTCTCTCTCTCTCTCTCTCTCTCTCTCTCTCTCTCTCTCTCTCTCTCTCTCTCTCTCTCTCTCTCTCTCTCTCTCTCTCTCTCTCTCTCTCTCTCACACACACACACACACACACACACCCCACATACATACACACAAATGAATAAAAGAGAGTCACTTGGAGATGAGCATGGTGACAAGAAATCCTATCAAAATTCTAGATGCACAGGTTTTACCCACAGGAAACTCTGGGAGATCTACAAAGATTTCACCTAAGTGAGGTAAATTAATAGAGCCCTCCCACCATAAAATAATGAGTTCCTAAAGCAACTTAACACACTTCATATTCCTTGGCTGCCTAACAATCTCAAAAACAAACAAAAGTTTGATTTGACATATCGGAATAGAAGTAGAAGGCAGTTTCAAAACACCTTTTATCTTGTGGCAGCTACCAGCCTTGAGGTGGATCAGAAAGCCTCAGACCAGCAGCAAGATGGGAGTACTGAGCCAGACACTGCTCACTGGGCTAGGAACCCCAGAAAGTAGATTCAATGTTTTCTGGTTGTAGCAAACCCTGGGACTAGTTAACACTAAGACATTTCCTCCAAGCCAAAGAATTCCCAAATTAGGCCTTTAAAATTTGGACAGACGAAGAAAAATGGAAAATTTGCAATCAAAGAACATAAAATAAAAACAAAATGAGCCCCAATGAGGGAAAGAGAAAATCATTTCTAAGTTAACATAGTGTTACATGCCTACAATTTTGGTATTCAACACTCAGAGGCAGACTGAAAAAACTGCTGCAAACTTGAGGCCAGCCTGATAGTCTATTTACATGGTGAGCTCCAGGCCAGCCAATATTATATATCAGATTTCAAAACACCAAAAAATTTTTAAAAAATCATTCATATTTTCAAAGGTTTTAGATAGAATTATTAAATAGAAAATACAGAGGAAAACCATAATCAAAAGAAAATTAGTATGTTGGGCATGGTAGTAGCATATGACTGTAATCCCAGTACTTGAGAATCAGAGACAGGTCAGCCTGGGCTACTTAGGGAGACCTGTCCCCAAAAACTAAAGATAAGGGCTGAGAGTGGAGCTCAGAGTACTTGTCTCAATTGCCAGCAGCCCTGAGACTTACGCCTAGCATCCCTAGCAAATGAATAGAACGTGGTGGTGCATGTACCTTAATCCTAACATTTGGGAGGTTAAGGCAGAGGAGCAGACATTCAAGGCAATCGTGAGTTACACAGTGAGTCTGAGGCTTGTACTATGTGAGACCCTATCTCAAAACTAAACTAATCTCTCAACATCCTCACACAAAGCCAGAAAATGTAAAACGAGCTATACAAGCATCAACAATTCTACTTATAAACATAATTAAGATATTAAAACATCACAGAGAAAATTTTCCTGAAAGTTAATTGCATTAGTTATAACTCATAATAGCCAAAAGAAAAATCAGCTAAATGCCCACCTGAAGATGGGCAAACTGTAGTGTACACATGCAATGGAACGTTATTTATTTAGAAAGGCACTGATGCACAATACAACTCAAAGTTAGCTACAGGCTCAGAGAGGAGCACTTGCTGTGCAAACATAAGGACCATTGTGCAGAACCTAAAGCTCACATCAAAGTCACATGTGACCCAACACATGCTATGACCACAGTACCAAGAAGGGAGTAAACAGGAGTTAGTGCTGAGCTTGCTGGTGGCCAGTCAGTCAAAATACCAGAGCTCCAAGTATAGCAGAAGATGTTGTCTCAAAGGAACAAGATATAACAATAGAGGAGAAAAGCCACTGTCTTCTACCTGCAGTGTGCACATCTGGACACACCCTCATAGATGTGTACACTCATCACACACACACACACACTCACATTCAGCTATAACTTAATATGATGCAGTAGTTAACTTTCATTGTCAACTTAACTAGATTAAAAAATGCCTATGAGGTTAGTAAAGCAAATATCTGATGGCATTTCCAAAGATGACAAGCTCATCTGATTTAATGGAAACTTTCTTGAGAGGTCATGGGAAGCAGGAAATGGGGACTTGATGAAGGAGGTCATGGGGCAGCAGTGTCCTTAAGATAATGTGTTTACTTGGCCTTTTCCTATATTCCTTTCTCTTAATTCCTGGCTGCCATAATGTGAGCTACTTTGTTCTATCATAGTCTTCCCTGTTGAAATGAATGTATACCTCTGAAAGCAGGAGTCAAAATAAGTAATTCCTTCTTTAAACTGTTCATGACAAGCATTCTGTCAATAGTCATGAGAAAAGTAAATACTATATATGATGTATTCCCACAATATGAAAATCCAGAGACAGAAAACAGATGAGGAGTTACCAGGGGCTGGGTAAAGAAACAGGGTATTGTTCTAGGGTTCCAGTTTTTAAAGCACAGAGATACTGAACATACTTCTGATAATGGTAACTACATAACATATAAATTTCACTTAAATTTGAAAATCTCAAAACAATAAAAAGGAACTTATTTGAAGAAACAATAAATGTTATATGCTGTAAATAAACATATAATTTCATTCTATTTACTATTGAACCCTATTACCATTAAATTTTATTCCTAAAGATATAATCTGCATGAGACCTTACCAATAAATATTTCAAAAATATCTATTATATCATTGTTTATAACAGTAAAAACTTAAAAACAACCCAAATATACTTTAACATAAAACTCCAGCATGTTTACCTAACAGATTTTATAAAACAGAAAAAAAATGAGATCAGATACAGCAATATGGATAAATCTTAAAAAATAATAGACATTATATATAACTCAAGACAAAGTCTAGTGTGGTGGCAAACACCTATAACCCCAGCACTCAGGGAGTGCTGGAGGACCAGTTCAATCCAGCCTCAACTGTACAGTGATTTTTGAAGCCAGCCTGGCCTGCATGAAATGCTGTCTCAAAAGACAAACCAACAAAACAGTAAACAAACAAAAGAATCAAAATCAAAAACCCTACATGGAATATAGTGGGGTTTTTTTGAAAATTCAGAAAATTATTATTACTACAAAAAAGATAAGTAATGATATAAAAGGAAAAATACAGATAACTGCAATGATATTATTTATGTCTTAATAAGTAAACTATGGGGCAGTTTTCATAGTTGTTTATTTTGTACAAATTAAAAGTGCTTTGTAAACTGGAAAAAAATTAAGAATATAACAAAAGTCCCACATAAAGAAAACAAGATCACAGCCTGTTTTAATTTTTTAAATATCACTCATCATGTCAAATAAAAACATAAACTCATGGCAATTTAGAACACATATTATTCTTAGAGAGGACCTAGGCCCAATTCCCAGAACCAAGATGGTAGTGCACAATCATCTGTAACTCTAGTACCAGGGGTTCCAGAAGTAGATCTTCTGAGCTCAGTAGGAACCAGGCACTGCACATACATACATGCAGGCAAAACATTCATACATATAAAATAATATAAGTAACAATGGCAAAGGAAAAGAAATTAAGAAATTCTGTTGGCCTTTGGAGGAGGGCAGGCCAACTAATATTTTGAGCACATAAAAATGTTCAACTATAAAAAAAAAAAATGTTCAACTATAAGTCAATTTCAAAAAGACTACAGGAGGAGGGTGTAGTGGTTTAATCCTAGCATTCAGAAGACACAAGCACAGGCAAGAGAATCACTGAGTTCAAGGCCAGCATGGTCTACATAATGAATTCCAGGATAGCCTGGGCTACACAGTAAACTGTGTCTCAAAAAGAAAATAGGAAGGAAGGAAGAGAAAAGAAGAGAGAAAGAGTGAACAACTCTTCAAAGTTGTCCTTGGACCTCCACATTAGTGCTATGGCATATGAAGGCATCCACATACACAAGTAAATAAATGTAGTAAAAATCCTCTTTTAAAAAGAGGACTGCTTCAAATTTAAGACCAATACAGGGTACAGAGCAAGTTCAAAGCCAGCCAAAGCCAGCCACACAGTGAGGCCCTAAAATAACAGCAATAACAAAATCTAAGCCAGGCATAGTGGTTCAAACTTATAATCTCAACGTTCAAGAGGCTGATTTCCAAGTCAGCCTGTATTACAGTTTGGGACTGTTTCAATGTTGCCCCTCCCTGAAATAAAATTGCTGGGTATATGGTCAATGGTTAATGCTTGCCCAGTTTAATTCTATGAAGAGTTTTGGGGTTTTCTTCTCTTCATTTTTTTTTCTTTATTTTAAACATTATAAAATGTTTCAAAAATCTTTTTAAAAAAGAATTAAGATCTCTATAAATATACTGTCTTATAGTGAGCAATCAACAAATGACAGCTGTTACATCTGGCTAATTCAATTCTAAACCATTAAAACTTCTTCCAATTAAATTCTTATAATTCAAACCTCTCTATTTCCAAAAAAATCATGTTAAATTATTTTCCCATTTGAGCTGAAAAATGTTAATAAATAAATGTGAACTTCTATAGAAAATAAACAGTAAATCTCTAAGTATGTGAGCAGTTTAGATTTTAGCATGACTTTTGCATTAAATGCCAGCTACTGAGAAAACTAGCCTAAAAACAAGAAGCTGCAAGCACCCAGGGCTAGGGTAGTTTTAAGAACATGATTTATTTATACTTTATCTTTTGAGGTGTGTGTGTGTATGTAGATGTAACAACTATAGATTTCCTGTAAACAATATTCAGTTCAAATCTGAGGCAGTATAACCATTTCTAAATTTTCTTTCTACTTTGTAATTTCTTTGAAAACAAAACAAAACAAAAACAAGAAGAGAGGCGAGGAACACAAGAAGGTTCAGTTGGTTAAGATACATGCCACCAAGACCAATGAGCCGAGTTCAGTGCCCAGGACACACAAATTGTACAAACACTCCCATGGAATGCACGCTCACACAAATTCCTGCTATAAAACAAATCTGTGGGCTAGAGAGGAAATTCTCCACCAGTGAGCACCAGAACCTGATAATCAGACTGCTCTATAACTACACTCTAAGCAAACTAGTCTTCTTAGGCTAAACACTAAAACTATTACTTTATGTTCTATGCCATAGGGCCTTTGGAAATCTGTGTTAAAAACAAAATTAGAGATAGGCAAGGTGGTACATGCCTTTAATCCCAGCACTTGGGAGGCAGAGGCAGGTGGATCTCTGAGTTTGAGGCCAACCTGGTCTACAGACAGTTGGAGCTACATAATAAGACCCTGTCCAAAAAAGCAAAGAAAATTAAATAGAAAGAAATAGAGAGGGAAGAGGAAGCAGGAAGATGGTTGAAATATGTAACATGGTTAAATAAGTTTAGCATATTACTAAATGAGAAAAATATCGGTTATGAACATCCTGGAAAGGTTTTACTAAAAACACTATCAGATAGTCAGGTATCACTAGAAACTTCTTTATTGTGGTTAATTCCTCTTTGACAGAAACCAGTATATCCTAAAAACTATAAAAAGGACCAGTACACATATAATGAATCAGGCTTTTTACTGTATCAACACAAAAGATATCCCTGTAAATATGGCTCACAGAATGAGTAGAAATGGCCAATGGATGTCAGCTTATACTGACTGTCTTGTACTACCAAGGCCCTGGAGTCATTTAAACTCAACCGGACACTGCTACAGATGGCACTTACATCCTCATTAGCAGTGTAGGGTGAATCTACAACGACATCGGACTAGCTGCACCAACAGCATTCAGGATACACTGTATCAATTGTTCAGTAGTCACAGGTCAACTGATTCAACTTTTACTCACAAGGCTTTTTAACCTGCAGAACTTTTTAAATTCTTAGAAACACTGCAACAAATGCTATTTAATGTGAGCAGCATCTTTTTTACTATTTGTTTATTATGATACTGGAGATTCACCATAGGGCCTCACATGTACTGATTAAGTATGATCACTGAGCTATGGTACTTACTATTCCTGACCAATGCCTTTTTAAAAAGAAAATAAACATTTTTTTTCTGGAAAAAAATAACAGCAATTAACAATAATTTCAAATATCACACTAGCCATTTTTGTCAGAAGAGGCACAAAGTTATAACTGAACTGGTAATGCTGGCCTATATCTGCCTATAATTCCAGCACTTAGAAGGCTGAGGCAAGAAGATGGGAGTCCAAAAGCAGCCTAGCACTCCAGCCTAGTACTGGAGAGATGGTTCAGTGGGTAAAGTGCTAGGTGAACGAGCATGAAGACCTGAGTTCAGCTCCCTAACATCCATGTAGAAATCTGGTGAGGCAGCACATGCCTGTAATCCCCGCACAGAGCAGAAGAGTGAAGACAGGTAGATCCCCGGGCTCTTTGGCTGGACAGGACAGCCTAGACAAACTAGAGCATGACATCCTGTCTCAAAAAACCCAGCAGAAGGGGCTGGAGAGAGGACTTGGTGGTTAAGAACATACATTGCTCTTGTGAGGGCCAGAGTTAGATTCCCAATGTCCTTATAAGGCAGTTTACAATCACCTGTAACTCTAGCTCCATGGGATTATACAGGGGAACCCATATACATATGACTTACACTCACAGACACACACATACATACACACCATTAAAAATATAATAATCTTTTTTTTAAAGTGATTGAAGAGATATATCCTGATGTCAATCTTTGGGATCCACTGAGACATGCACAGGTGAGTGTACTACCACCACTACTCACAATTCACACACACACAGAACAGAGTGAGGGGTGGGGGAGACAGAAAGACAGAGAGAAACAGAGACAGAGAGAGATAGAGACAGAGAGAGAGAGAGACACAGAGAGAGAAACTGAGTCTACACTCTACACCTATAATACTGTTTTCTGAAGGGGGAAAAGTAACCACTTACTCTCTGAGCATGACGTTTCACCGTTAGTAACAACCTCAGCTTCTACTTGCAGCCCATCAAGACAAACTGACAAATCTCCCATCGTCTCTGTTGGCTCTTTGTCACCTAGAAGCTGCAAAGTCATAACTACTTCTTCAACTAAAAGAAAAAAAACAAAGATTATGTAAGAAAGATCACTCTTTCCTATATGTAAAGTATTTTACTAGACAAAGGATTAAGGACCTTTGAGACCAGAATACTGCTTTTTAAAGAGAATGACTTCACCAATATACATAATATTTAACATATATATTAAATATATGAATCATTTATTTTATTCATTCCAGCACACCACAGTATAGATCCAACCAATATGAAAACAAAGATCACTTAGCAACATAAACTTGGAATATATTGAATATAATTTAATAATGGATTATGCATCATAAGACCTAAATAAAGGGGAAAAGGTCCTTAAAATTATATCAAGGAGTACAAAAATAATTCATATTCAAAATATGATATGCTGAGTTATGATTTTATAATTAAAAATAAAACTATAAACACCTAAAATAAGGAAACTTCAAAGTTTTTTTTTAAGATTTATTTATTTATTTAATGTATATGAGTACAACACTGTTCTCTTCAGACACACCAGAAGAGAACATCAGATCCCATTACAGATGGTTGTGAACCACCATGTGGTTGCTGGGAATTGAACTCAGGACCTCTGGAAGAGCAGTCTGTGCTCTTAACCACTGAGCCACCTCTCCAGCCCAACTTCAAAGTTAAGCCTTAGAAATAAATACTGAGAAACCTACCTATGCCTTTCTTTCTTTCTTTCTTTCTTTCTTTCTTTCTTTCTTTCTTTCTTTCTTTCTTTCTTTCTTTCAGATTTATTTATTATTACATGTAAGTACACTGTAGCTGTCTTCAGATACTCCAGGAGAGGGTGTCAGATATCATTATGGATGGTTGTGAGCCACCATGTGGTTGCTGGGATTTGAACTCAGGACCTTCAGAAGATCAGTCAGTGCTCTTAACCGTTGAGCCATCTCTCTAGCCCCCTATGCCTTTATTCCTAACATCACATTGCCTCTCTGAAATATTTTTCCTTCATCTGCTTTAAACCTTTTAGCTTTCTATAACTTATGTATTAATTTGTAAATATTTATTTACTAAGAAAATATTTACTAAAATAGTATATCTAAAACGAATGACCAAATCAAAGTTAATCAGAATGCTTTAAGCAGTTTTAAGATTTTCTGTCATTATTTATTTATTTATTTTAAAGATCTACTTTTTTTTTTAAAGATTTATTTATTATTATACATAAGTACACTGTAGCTGTCTTCAGATGCGTCAGAAGGCATCAGATCTCATTATGGGTGGTTGTTAGCCACCATGTGGTTGCTGGGATTTGAACTCAGGACCTTCGGAAGAGCAGTCAGTGCTCTTACTCGCTGAGCCATCTCACCAGCCCCCGTCATTATTTATAACCACATAAATAATTGTTGTACTTGCTTTGTTTTGCTTTAATCTATTTGTGATTTCACAGTGTAGGCCTGGCTGGCCTGGAAATCAAGAGATCCATCTGCCTCTGCTTCCCAGGGCTATGACCACTATCACCACCACCAGTTCAATAACAATTTAAATACAAGACAAATAATGATATGAGTTGTTCCACATCCTTAACATAAGAATTTCTTCCAAAAAACAAAGTACATTTTATGCTATTCTTACATACATACGTTTCATATTGTTTGACTTTAATGTTTCATGAATATCTAATCCAGCAGTTCCCAATAAAACATCAGATTTCAGGGTCTGGTGACTCCATACACGAAAACATAATTTACTCGTAGGGGTAACAATACTGAAAGTAAAAACGGAAAATGTTATTTTCATTAAACTTCACAATGAGAACCTTAATAAGTTACAATAAAGCTGTGATATCTAAAATCTTTTCACTGTACCTCTTTTTCTTAAATTCAAACAAATTACACTTATTTATTTAGTTGGATGTGGAGGTCAGAGGACAACTTGCAGGAGCTGGTTCTCTCCTTCCACCATGTGGGGCTCAGAGATCTAACTCAGGTCACAGTATTGGAGGCAAGCACCTTCAACTGCAGAGCTACATGGCCAGTCCCTCACTGCGCTTCCTAAAGTTTACTATTCAACCAGGTGGTCTATGCTCTCAAATCTCATGAAAATTGTATTTGAACGCAACTAGACTATAGGAACATCATAGATACACGAATATTGGAAACAAACAAAAAAAAAAAACTGCTTAGAAAGCAATAAATTATTAAAGAAGTGAATTTACTGTAACAACACAATATGCCCAAAAAGATACATAATTTTATGTGTCAATTTTAAAATGTAATTCTTGAAATAATGAATTTACAATAAAATCCTTACTTATGTGATAAATTTCACTGAACTTGACGTATCATCCCCACAGTAAGCGTAGATGTGGGAATTAATACTAAAATAATGCCCCTCCGAAAGGGTGAGCAAACGGCCAGGGTCATACACCTAGGAAGCTAGCTCAGGTTGAATTAACATCTACTACTGCACACCGAAGTCCTGCAGGCCATCATTCATGGGAGGCAAAGTCATTGGGATAACAGGCACATGTAGATGTGGAAGCCTGGACAAGAACCAGTCTCAAAACATAAGCACATACCTCATGCATGGCAAAAACACACAATAAAGAATGTGCTCTACAATGGTGTTTCCAAGGCAATAGGAATTAAGAGATTAGGTCAAATCTGCAAACAAAATCTCAAGATGATCTGCAGTAAATTCTTATTAATTCAATTTTACTTTTTATCTCTTTTGTCTTTTGAGACAGGGTCTTACTCACATAACCCTGGCTGGCCTGAAATCTGATGCAGTTTTCCTATTCTGCTCCTATACACTAGAATCATATGCATGTGTGGTGGTTTGAATAAGCTTGGCCTAGGAAGTACCACTATTAGGAGGTGTGGCCTTATTGGAATAGGTGTAGCCTATTGGAGGAAGTGTGTCAGTTTGGGGTGGGCTTTAAAACCCTTCTAGCTGATTGGGAGCCAGTCTTCTTCTGTTTGCCTTCAGAACAAGATGTAGAACTCTTAGTTCCTCCACCAGTGCGATGCCTGCCTAGATGCTGCCATGCTCCCACCTTGATGATAATGGACTGAACCTTTGAACCTACAAGACAGCCCCAATTAAACAATGGCCCTTAAAGAGTTGCCTTAGTCATGGTGTCTGTTCACAGCAATGAAACCTTACTAAGACAGCATGTAATTTTTAAATTTCATTCCTTTTCTCTTAAAATTATCATTAGACACATCAAAATGCTCCTAGAATCTCAGACACTCACATTATAAATTTATCAATTTGTTTTGACACTTACTAGGAATAAATACAATTAAATAAGTTTGTTGTTTGAAAAGTTTACAGTTTCTCATCTTGACATTTAAAAGAACATCTTTTCCCTAGTCATTAGCTTATTTCTTTACATGGAAAAAAATATCAAGGGTTGCAAATATCAGGTAATAAAAATAATTTGTAGCTTTTATAGTAACCATTATTTAAATTATAATCTACATTTCTTAAGGTCTGCGTTTCCCAAATCATACATGCTACATAATTTTAAAATCTACTCATTGGCAAATTGTGCTTTTCATCTTCATTTTTAAAATAACAGTCCCTTTCAATGATTGATCAATGTCTCGGGTTATACTACGAACATATGACATTTTATCAGTTAGTGCTGAAACTGAACATTAATTTTTATGAATTTGTACTATAGATAAAAATTATCAGTATACATGTACTTGTATATAAATTACACAAGTCTAGTATCTTACTATTAGCAAATACTAGAAAATAGCTACATAAAGGATATTAGATGTGTATATACTCAGCCACAAGTGTTAACCATGATATGAATACTAAATATAAAAGCAGAGATATAGGGGCTGGCAAGATGGGAAAGCATCTAACATCCTTGTAGTAAAAGTCTAGTGACCTGGGTTCAGCCCTGGGAACCTACATAAATGCAGGAGAAAACTGACTCCACAAAATTGTCCCCTAACCCTATGAATACCACAGCATGCACCCCCTCATCAATTCACACAAAATAATAATAAATTATTTTAAACAAATTAAAATTGGGGCTGGAGCATTAGTTCATTGATTAAGAAGAATAAACATGCTTCCAAAGGACCAGACTTTGATTCCAGCTCCAGGAGATCTGGACTTCTGGCTTTATTTATTTATTTATTTATTTGTTTTTGCACACACATATAAATAAAAAAATGAATATAAAATAGTTTAAAAATAAACATAATAAAAATAGTGTTATAGAATAAAATATATAGTACAACTGTTTGATATAACTTTTTATCATGTAACATTTTAAAAATATAGCAAAATTGAATGCTGGTTTGCTGGTGTAATATAATTTTTAAAATACAAAACTATTTCTTTAAACAGGGTTTTCAAATGTAGACTAGGTATACCTAATACCTGTAATTCTCTTACCTCAGCCTGAGGAGGGCTGGGATTGTATGCATGCACCATCATACACAGCAGAGAGAGAGAGCGAGAGAGAGAGAGAGAGAGAGAGAGAGAGAGACAGACAGACAGACAGACAGACAGACAGACAGAGACAGGCAGGCAGATACAGATACAGATACAGATACACACAAAACCCTATTTAAGAGGAAAAAAAAATGCCTGGCAGTGCTAGTACCCACCTTTAATCCCAGCACTTGGCTAGCAGAGAGTGATGGATCTATGAGTTCAAGGCCAGCTTAGTCTACAGGGTGAGTTCCAGGACAGCTAGGGCTACATAGAAAAACCTTGTATCAAAAAGGAAAAAATAATAATAATTAAGTGTGGGCCTGGAAGCACACAGCTACAGTGTCTGCACCTAGGCAGCTTGAAGCAATAGGGACAGAGACTTCAGGCCAGTATGAGCTTCATAGCAAGTTCCATGCAAGACCTGGACTACACAGTGAGACCTGGTCTCAAAAAAGAACAAAACAAAAACAAAAAATTTTTAAAAAGTGAATTACTCTTAACCTGATTTAGCCCCAGTTTAAGAAAGGGGCTTTTGGGACTAGAAAGATGGCTCAGGGATTAAAAACACTTGCTACTTTTTTTCAGAGGAACTGGTTTCTATCCTTAGCATAAACATGGTAGCTAACAAGCATCTGTAACTCCAATCCCAAGGGATCTGATACCTTCTTTGACCTTCAAGGGTACTATACACATTTGGTATAGTCATACATACAGGCAAAACACCCATATACATAAAACAAAAGCAAATATTTTTAAAGGCTATTATACTGATATAAATATAACAGTCATGTATGGAATTTTTAAAAATTAAAAACTAAAAATGAAAGGATGAGCTATTATAAAAAGCTCTTTCCAGTTCTCTTCAGTGGCAACAGTGAAACCAACTAAACTGAGAAGATGAAGACACACCAGAAAGGCAGACAGGAAACTAAAGAGCAACAGACAGCACTAGGAGCAAGAGGGGAAGGTAAAAGGAGGAAAGCAGCCAGCACATTAGAGCGCTCTCTGCTCAGCACCACACAGCACCACTGGAACTTACACTGTGAGGGGCTGCTTCCACTTGGGACTGTTTGTATTGTTGCATTTTTCAGTCTTCTTTGACTGCCCATCTACTGTGACTTCTACATAAGGACTTGGTCCAAACCAATTCTTTTTATTTTCTTTAAGTTTGGCTGAGATGACTATAAAAGAAAAGAGAAAACACTTTAATATTTGAAATAATAGTTTACTCCTTAGTCAATGACGTTTCATTAAAAGTTAGGCCAGTTACTTTTATTTAGAAGCAGCTGTTCCCTAAAATATACTAATTTTGTTTATTTATGAGATTTATATTTCTGATATTTTCCCTATATTAGTAAATATATACATACATATAGGACGTCTAAACATCAGACACTCAAATATGTACCAAGAAACCAAGAGACAGCCCCCATCCCTGCACAGTCAGTGCCAGGACCATGGGTACACACCCCTGCCCAGCCAAAAGAGCTAAGCACAGCTCCCCAGGTTCATGCAGTCTAACATAGAAGCCCAGCAAGCAGACACCAGGGATGGGCCGAAATCTCTGACTTCCCACACACCAAGTAGTTTTGAGTTTCTATGCTCATGTCTTTGTGATGGCATTCAAGTCAGCTACAGAGCAACTGTTCCTATGATGTCCCATACTCTTTAAACTGGAGCTTCATCAGTATATTAAAATGAGTATCTGGGCTGGAAAGATGGTTCAGCAGTTAAGAGCACCCGACTGCTCTTCCGAAGGTCCAGAATTCAAATCCCAGCAACCACATGGTGGCTCACAACTATCTGTAATGAGATCTGACGCCCTTTCTGGAGTGTCTGAAGACAGCTACAGTGTACTCACATATAATAAATAAATAAATCTTTAAAATGAGTATCTGTGATGGTGTGAATGAAAATGGCCCCACAGGCTCATAGGATATGACACTATTAGGAGGTGTGGCCTTGAGGGAGTAGGTGTGGCTTTCTTAGAGGAAGGGTGTTACTGGGGGTGGGCTTTGAGGGTTCTGAAGCCCAAATCAGGTCCAGTGTAACTCTTTCTTCCTGCTGCCCGTCAATCCAGATACACAACTCTCAGCTACCTCTCCAGCACCATGTCTGCCTGCATGCCATCATGATCCTTGCCATGACAATAATGGACTGAACTCTGAACCTGTAAGCCAGCCTTAATGAAATGCTTTCCTTTATAAGAGTTGCCACGTCATGATATCTCTTCACAGCAGTAGAAACCCTTACTAAGAGAGTACAATTTTCGAGAGATGATGGCAAATGCCTTTAATCCCAGTACTTGGGAGGCAGAGACAGGGCAAATCTCTGTTAGTTTGAGGCCAACCAGGTCTAGAGAGGAAGTTCTAGGACAGCCAGGGCTACACAAAGAAACCCAGTCTCAACAAAACAAAAAGTGTTAAAAACATGGATACTTTATGACCAAGCAAGTCAACCCCTACATACACACCCAGGGAAGAGAAGGCACTCATCCTCACAAAACTGTGCAAACGTTCGTATCGTTATTCCTATTAGATAAAGAGCACAAGTCTAGCAAGATGGCTGGAGAACACTGGTGCTGCTGCCAAGCCTGAGGACTTGAGCTTGATCCACACACAGAACCACACGATGGAGAGAGAGAACTATTGCCCACTGGCTTCCATACACGTTCACATGCACACTTGCTTGTGTACAAAATGAACACATACATACACTAAGTAAATATAAAAATATAAAAGGAGAAACAATCCAAACATCCATCAACTAAAAGAAATGCATAAATAAAATACTGTACATTAATGCAATGGAATTACTGTTTGGCAATAAAAAAGAAATGAAGTACTATTTATACATGCTTTAACATAAATAAACCTTAGAAACATGAACAGTAAAAACTGTATGTGAGAGATCCAAACCCACAAAAGTGGGTAAGTGAATTCCTAGATTTGTTTACCCAGAGTAAATGGTTTGTAATGCTAAGGGACACAGGAATTCTTTCTGATGAGACAAAAATAATTCTAAAATTGTTAAACCGGGTTTGGGGGGCATATGTCTGCAATCCCAGCATTTAGGAAGTGGGAAGCAGAAGGTGTCCTGTTCAAGGTCATCCTTAGCTACATATCATATGTGGCACAAAACTAAACTAGGAGACCTTGTCTAACAAAACAAAACAGAGAGAAAATAAATAAAAACAACATGATACATCAGACAGATGTAACATATCTACAGAATATTCCACCCACTACCAAAGACCATACACTCTAAGACCATACAATCTAAAAACATACAATCTACTCAGGAGCCCATGGGAGCTCCTCTAAAACAGAAAACAAATATCAACAAAGTCAGAAAAGCTGAACGATTCTGTATCCTATATGACCACAATGTGATAAAGCTTAAAATAAACATCATATAAACTCATGGAGATTAAACGCATTACTGAAGAAGTTTAGGAAGAAATCTAGAAAGAAATAAAACTTTCCTTGAATTACATGAAAATGCAAACACAACAAAACCTCTGGATACATTAAAAGCAGTTATAAGAGGGGATCTTAAAGCTCTAAGTACCTATGGTAAAAAATGGATCAAAGGAGGCTGGAAAACCAGCTCAGGGGCTAAGAGCACTGGTTACTCTTCCAGAGGACCGAGGTTCAAATCCCAGCACCCACAGGACAGCTCACTATAGTCTGTAACTCCAGCTCCAGGAGTGAAGACATTTTCACACATATACTCTTTTTTTTTTTTTT
>NC_034592.1:137510698-137525528 GCF_900095145.1 Mus pahari | reverse complement strand
AAAAAAAAAAAAAGCTAAGAAATACTCTTAAAAGTGTTTAACATCATCAGCAATTTGAAAAATGAAAATTAAAACTATTTTGAGATCTCATCTTTCCCCAATCAGAATGACTAAGATAAAACAAATAAATAAACAAACTGATTAGCAAATGCTGGTGAACGCAAAGAAGAATCTTCATTGACTGTTGGTGGAACAGCAAACAGGTGCCGCCACTAAGCTAAAAAGTAGCTATACCATGTGATCCAGCTATCAATCCTTGGTATATGCCCAAAGGATTCCACAGCCTACTTTCCAGTTACTTACTCAGCTATTTCCACTGCTGCTCCACTCATAATGGCAAGAAAATGAAACAATTTCAATGTTCAACTGATTAATGGATGATGAAATTGTTGTACATTTATACAACAGAATTGCATTCAATGCAAAAACAACTGAAATCATGCAATTTGCAGGTTAATGAACAGAACTAGAAACCATCATGCTAAGTGAGGTACCCTGACCCAGAAAGATGGCAGCTGCATGTCCTCTCCTATTTGTGGATCCTAGCTCTGAATCTTTAGATGTGAGTATAAAACCTGGTGTAACTGCAGAAACCTAGAAAGTGAAAAGAGATCACGGGAGCAAAGTAGAAGGAAGAGCTCTAAAGAGGGGAATAGTAAGGCATGGGTTCTGTGAATGGGGAAATAGGAGAAAAGGGGGGCAACCCACTTTAACTAGGAAAAGGGAAGGCAATACAGAGAAAGGAGGGAGGAAGGATAAATAACATTAAGGGGATTTGAAAAGTCATAGGGTAACATTTTACGTTTATTTAAATATATATATATATACATAATAAATATAAATATTTCATATATATACATAAACTTAGCATTTACACGTTGTTCCCCTTAAGATCATCTAACAAAAACCCAAGTGCCAGACATGAAAACCCTCCCTTTGAGCTGTTGGTCAGGAAAGTCCAAAACATTCCCAGCACAATACAGGCCATTACAGCTGCTCTACCTTAGCTCCCAGGACTCGGAAGAACTGAGCTGGAGCTGACCCAGAAGCCTCTTCCTGTGGACTACTGCTCACAGTATCCGCGGGTGCCAAGAAGCTGCCAGAGGAGAAAAGCAACCAACAATCCTACCCAAATTTAAAACCTATAAACCATAACAATGACAGCCCAGCAAGACACCTACACAGGTACAATAGTGACACTTAGATCTCAGGGATAATTAGCAGCTGTTTAATTAAACCTAAGGCCCACTCAATCGGAGAGAGTTTACATCCTGTGACTGGTAAGGTCATGGACCCCAGAGGAAAACCTACTACTGCCAGGTTGCTAACCAGTGTAACTCCTTACTGATCTCTAAGTACATACCCGTCCTTATGTCCACCCTTCACCAAAGTAGCTTCTTTTTGCAGCAAGTAGAGACCATCACAGAAATCCCAAACTGGTCAAAATCAAAGAATAACTAACCATAGAGTGGCTAACTCCAATTGTTACATCTACAACACAATCCCTATACCTCAGACTCCAAGAACATTACAAAAGAGAGAACAGAAAGATTTGAAAAGCCAGAAGACCTGGACTTCAGCTATAAGAGTGTCTTCTATTTATGACAGGGAAGTTGTACCCATGAAATCTCAACAGTACAGTCACCTAAACAAGATCTGTACAATGACAAGCTCAGGTGATGCTACCATGGTTCCAGAGAACTCTCATAAGACCGACTCCTAGAGAAGAGGCATAAGCAATTAATGGCTATCAAAAGAGGGAGAATCAGGATCAAGCCCCCTGATTGGTCAGCCCTACACACACACACACACACACACACACACACACACACACGCGCACACACACGCACACACACACACATACACACACACCACATAAAAATCCCACTAAATGGATTCAGTATCATGTAGGGGGTGTTTGTGTATAACAATAATGACTAAAGAAAAGGTCATATATTTGAGGAGTAAGGAGGAACACAGGAGTTAGGATGGAGGGATATAAATGCTGTAAATGCTGTATTCACATATAAAATTCTCAAAATTAAAAATTTTTAAAGGTAAATAAATAGTAACATTGATTATAGTGATAATGGTTTAATTCTGCTTATAATGTGATAAATTATTAAATTATAATTTATTATATTAATATATACCAATATAGAAAATATAATGAATTAATAAAATTGTCAGTATTAATAATCAAGCTATTGTCTATATACCAGTTTAATGGAGGAGAATAAATCTATAAAACATCTTAAAATAAAAATGATTTTTCTATATCTTACCATTCTGTTCATATACTCATTCATCAAATACTGACTTGGTGCCTAAAATGTAATAGCCCACTAAAGATTTTGTTCTTGTAATATTTTACAAAGGCAAGTGTTTTTTTTTTTTTATTCAGATGTATGTATGCATGTGAGTGAATGCCACATGAGTGCAGGCATCCTCAGAGACTAGAAGAGGTTACAGGTCCTCTGGAGTTGGAGTTGTGAGCCCCTATGTATGATATGGGTATTGGAAAATAAACCAGGGTCTACTAGAACTGCAGCAAGTGCTCTTAACCTGTGAACCATCTCTCCAATTACCAAGATTATCTGTTAATATAGGAGGCAGAGATATAAGATACTGTACCTTTGGGCTGGCTCAGCAGGTAAGAGCACTGACTGCTCTTCCAAAGGTCCTGAGTTCAAATCCCAGCAACCACATGGTGGCTCACAACCATCCATAATGAGATCTGACGCCCTCTTTTGGAATGTCTGAAGACAGCTACAGTGTACTTACATATAAAAAAAAAAAAAAATAAATCTTTAAAAAAAAAAAAAAAGATACTGTACCTTTTTAAAAGACTTACCAGTGATCTGAAGTTGAGATTTCATGGTCAGGCTACCCATGGAATCAAGCTGTGGTCCACTGTCAGACATACCATCAATAAGACAGCAACCCTGAAAACAAGATAAATGAGATATTATTAGCATCTCTGGCCTTTCCTAAAGGCTCCATAGTAACCAATAGCCTTCACACTGCTCAACACAATTTTCTTTTCTTTCTTTTTTCTTTCTTTCTTTCTTTTTTTTTTTTTTTTTTTTGGTTTTTCAAGACAGGGTTTCTCTGTATAGCCCTGTCTGTCCTTGAGCTCACTTTGTAGACCAGGCTGGCCTTCGAACTCAGAAATCTGCCTGCCTCACCTCCCAAGTGCTGGGATTAAAGGCGTGCGCAACCATGCCCAGCTCAACACAATTTTCAATTCTAACATTTATTCTATTATCAGCAAAATTGAAACTTCCTCCTCTAGTCCACACAATGTTCTTCCCTTGAGTTCCCAAGACACGCTTTCTAGGTTTATGGTGTTCTGATTGTTCTTAGTTTCTTAAAAAAATTCCTATTCTAGGGGCTGAAGAGATGGTTCTGTGCTTAAGAACAGAACTTGGTGCTCTTACAGAGGACCCCAGTTCAGTTCCCAGCACCCACAGGAGGGGTCAGAACAATCTGTATGTCCAGTTCCAGGAGATCCAGTACCCTCTTCTGACTTCTTTAGGCACCAAGTACACACGTGGTACACATACATACAGGTGAAACATTCATATACATAAAACAAAATATTTTTTTTAATGTCCTTTTCTCTCTGTCCCTAATGCTGGCTTATACTGGCCCAATTACTGTTGTCTCTCTAGTCATCCCCTGAGGACATGAGGTCTTAGAGCTTTAAACTGCATCTCCATAACAACATGAGCCCAGAAAACCAAAGCTCTGGCCTAGACCTTACTCCTAAAACCGAAAAAATTTCACTCGTTTATCTACAAAACACCCCATACTGAAGATACCCCAAACTTAACATCCTGATAAAATACACCTCATAAAGTCACCAGTAGTCACCTCAGACACAAGAAAAATAAGATGTGATGTAAGAGCATCAACTCTGCATGGTATGATGTTACTATCTGATTCACAAAAAAATTCAGAAACTGTCATTCTATGTTTACCACATATTCCTCAACACCAAAAGCATATTTGCCACAGACCTATGGAAAAAAAAAAATCAAGAAATACATAAGCAATCAAGAAGCAAAATTCCGCCGGGCGTGGTGGCGTGCGCCTTTAATCCCAGCACCTGGGAGGCAGAGGCAGGCAAATTTCTGAGTTCGAGGCCAGCCTGGTCTACAGAGTGAGTTCCAGAACAGCCAGGGCTATGCAGAGAAACCCTGTCTCGAAAAACAAAACAAAACAAAAACAAAACAAAACAAAACAAAAACCAAAAAAAACCCAAACAAACAAAAAAAAAGAAGCAAAATTCCTTAAGATCTTAGAATAAGACCAATGGGAGTAGGAAGAAAATCTTGCAACTAAAATTTAATTTTATTTCTTCCTTTTATTCTCATTACTGCTTCATATGACTCTTCTTAAACTACTATAATAGCTCACATTCCACATAAAAAAGGAAAAAACCAATCGAACAGAAGAAAGAACAGAGACCTAAGGGTGTAGCTCAGTTAGCAGAGTCCATGGACAGCATACATGATGCCCTCGGTTTACTCCCCAGCACTGTTTAAACCCTGGGTATGGATGACTGTAATCCCAGGACTCCAGAAGTAGAGGCAAAAGAATCAGAAGTTCAAAGTCATCCTTTACTATGAAGCCTGTTGGAAGTTATTCTAAAGCTACATGAAACTCTAGTCTCAAAAAGAAAGAAAAAAAAAAAAAAAAAAAAAAAAAAAAAAAAACAACAATAAAGATCAATAAAGGACCAAGAACATTCATGGGCTGAACCTAGGCCTCTCTGCACATATATTGCAAATATGCAGCTTGGTCTTCATGTGGGTCCCAAACAACTGGAATGGGGGCTATTCCAAAAGCTATTGTCTTTTAGCTGGGCTGCCTTGTCTGGTCTCAGTGGAAGAGGAAGTGCCTAGCCTCACAGAGACTTGAAATGCCAGGGTGGGGAGTTAACCAGGGAGGCCCCACTCATCAGAGGAGAAAGGGTGGATGAGGGACAACAACAAACAGCAGGCAAGATGGCTCAGCAGGTTAAGGTACTTGCAGCCAAGCCTGACAACTTGAATTTGATCTTGGAACCCGCATGGTAGAAGAAGAGAACAGACTCCCACATGTTGCCTTCTGACTTCTTCATACCCACAGTGGAACATGGGTGCCCACACACAATCCATCAATCAATCAATGTAATAAAAGTCAATGGAACAAATGAACTCTTGTTCTATCATTAGTACTAAAATTACAAAGTATGAAACAAATAGTATCAGTATCTTTCTACAAAACTAAGAAACTCTACAAAGCTAAATATAACTTAGAAAAGTGACCATTATCATTGACAAAAAGAAAAGTAGGAAGTAAGTGGAGAAAAAAAGTCAAAAGCATTTTATCTAAGAAGCCAATTCTTGGGCTGGAGCAATAACTGCTCAGCAGTTTAGAGTGTACACTGCTACTGCAGAGGACCCAAGTTCAAGTCCCATCGCCCACACTGGGTAGCTCACAAGAATCTGTAAGTTCAGCTCCAAGGGATCCCATGATCTCCAAGTACATAACTAACACAGAGATACAGACAAATAATTAAATAGAATCAAATTAAGAATAGTTTTTATAAAGTAAAAAATTAAAACCAACTGTTGTTGAGTAAGTACTGAAACTTGTCAACATAAAACAAATTAATGGGAATGAGAAGAAAGAAATGTTTGGTACCCTTGGAATTTAGGCACAATTAAGGCAGAAAGAAAATATAGAAAGATCTGGACTTGTTAGAAGTTTAGGTGCGCCGGGCGTGGTGGCGCATGCCTTTAATCCCAGCACTCGGGAGGCAGAGGCAGGTGGATTTCTGAGTTCGAGGCCAGCCTGGTCTACAGAGTGAGTTCCAGGCCAGCCAGGGCTACACAGTTTAGGTGCTGTGGTAGACAACCTCCAAGATGAGCCCCAGTAAGCCTTTTCAAGTGTTTATATAATTCCTCTCCCACAGTAGAATGCTTGCCTCTGTGACCAGCAGAATACAGTGGAAATAAAGGTAAAGTTGTTCCCAAAGCTACATCATAAGACAGTACAGTTCTGCCTTGCTTTCCAGAACTGTCTGCTCTGGGAGGAGCCAGCACCACACCATGAAGAACTCAGGCAGTCCTAAGTAAAACAGAACTAAAAGCTCCCCACTAAGAGCCAGCACCAACTTACCACACACAAGTAAGACAACAAACATATAAGCAACCTCCAGGCTCTGTCATGAGCAAAGCTCAACAGAGACTTCCAGGCCGAGAAGCCCTGAGGCAAAGCAGTCAATCAAGCTGCTCCTATTTTCTCTTCCATCAAGTTTTTTAAAAAATAACAAGCCGGGCATGGTGGTGCACACCTTGAATCCCAGCACTCGGGAGGCAGAGGCAGGTGGATTTCTCAGGTCTACAGAGTGAGCTCCAGGACAGCCAGGGCTATACAGAGAAACCCTGTCTCAAAAAGCCAAAAACAACAACAACAAAAAAAAAGAAAAAATAACAGATGATTGTTATTTAAGCAATTAAGTTTTGTGGTAAGTTATATAGTATAGCTATGGAAAGCTAGCATTCTTAACAAAAACTGTTTAACCTGAATCCAATAATAAAGAAATGATTATACCCAAAATGTAAAACACTCTACAGATCAAGTGACAGACACTTCAAAATGTGAGCATCATGAAAGAGATGAGGTAAGATGGCGTCTATAAAGTAAAAGCCTTAAGAGACAATCCACTAATTCTGGAGACAAAAATCATAAAAGAATTTTACAGACAACTAGGGATTTCCACGAGTTTGACACCAGCCTAATAATCTACATAGTGAGTTCCAGATCAGCCAGTGCTACATAGTGAGATTAGCCTCAAAAAATATATATATATAAAATTTAACAAAACATGATAATACTATTATACTACTAATAAATTACTAGTCTGTAGCAATTTCTTCCAAAATAAAACATTCCATCTTAGAGGGAAAATTCAAGAAGTCCCTGAAGCTGGTCATTCACTTGACCTTTCCCTCCTGAAAGACAGGTGAGAACCCCTCGCAAACCAGCAAAGCTGCCTGGGAAACCTCCATCCAACCTGCCAGGCTGTGTGCCAGCTGTGCAGTGAGCTCCAGGTTCCCAGCTTCTATGCTCTGCTGTCTCCCATGCTGGAATGGTTTTCTGGCTGAGGCAGCTATCTTTGGGTCATTTCTGCTCCTGTGAGTAACCCTCACCCACATTCCTATTAAGTAACCCCAATAAAGCTCACTGGACACTAAGTGGACTTCCGTGGCGTCTGTACTTTCATCTGTGGTTGGCTCCATATCCGGGTGAGTAGATGCTTCTTTACATCTCCCCAAAATAGTGTCACATGATAATTACATGGGAAAGTACTTTTTTTTCTTTCCAGAAGTAATACAATAATGTGTTTAGGGTAAGATGATAACTATAAGCTTTGTTTATTCAGTTTGTTTGTTTTTTTAAAAACTGCTTGTCTAATTTTGTGTATGTATGTTTGTGTCATTGTCTACATGCACCATATGTATGTGTGGAGGTCAGAGGAGAAAATAATGTGCCCTCCTCTATCATTCTTTGCCTTATTCCTTTGAGACAAGGTCTCTCCCTGAACCTGAAGCTTGTAGGGTTTTGGTTTTTCAGCTAGGCTGGCAGCCTGCAAGTCCCGTGATCTTGTTAGCTCTGGCTCCCCACAGTGCTGGAGTCACAGCTGCATGTATAATGATGCACAGCTCGTTACACAGGTGCTGGGATACAAACTTCGGCCCTCATGATTGTGCAACAGCACTCGGAAGTACCAAACCATCTCTCGACCCTATTTTCTGGTTTGCTTGTTTTGCCTGTTTGTTTGTTTGTTTGTTTGAGACAGGGTCTCACTCTGCACTTCAGACTGTTCTAGAACTCACTATGTAATCCAAGATGGCCCTGAAATCCCAGCAATCCTCCTGCCTAAACCTCCCAAATACTGGGAGTACAGACATGAGCAGTACACAGCACAGCAGCACAAAAGAGAGAGAGAGAGAGAGAGAGAGAGAGAGAGAGAGAGAGAGATTCTTGCTCAACAAGGTGGAAAATGAGAAGCAACTCCCAAAAATTATAATTATCCTACCCTCTACCTGTACCACCCTCTGACCCCTACTCACTCTCTCTCTCTCTCTCTCTCTCTCTCTCTCTCTCTCTCTCTCTCTCTCACACACACACACACACACACACACACACACACAAACACATACTTACATGCACACACAAATACAAGCATGTGCACACTTACAAAATAAATTTTAAAAAAATTTTAAGTTACTCTGAATCTGGAGGTATAACTCAGAGGTAGAACACCTGTTTAAGCACCAGTACCACAAAAAATGTTGAAAAACTTTAAGAATTCAATAAATACAAACTGTCACCTAGGGATGGGAGGGATGGGGGCACTGGGGAGCTGGCTCAGCTGACATGCTTACAAGCACAGGAGACCTAAGATCAACTTCCAGTATCCTCATAAAAACAGGGGCAGTAGCATGGGCAGAGACAGGAGGATCCCTTTGTGTTTGCATACTAGCTCATGTAGCCAACTGATGAGCTCCATGTTCAAAAAGAGATCATGTCTCAAAAAAGTAGAGATGGAGTGGGGGGACTACCCGACTTTAACTTCTGGTCTCACGTGCACATGTACACATTTACATATTTACACTGGTGGTAAAACAACTGCCTAGCATGCATAAAACCTTAGGTTTAAACCCCAGCAACATGCTCAAGATGCTAGAGTGAAGCCACAGCATTGTGTGAGTGTATATGTGTGTGTGTCCAACACTGTTAAGAGTGGGTTGAACAGTGCACCTTCCCAAGATTTATATCCACTCAAAACCTTAAATTGTAACTGTCTATTCTCATAAGGTCTTTGTAGACACAATCCAAGACAGTTACACTTGGATATAGGGACACAATTAGAGTGCAGATGATGTGATGACACAGACAAATGGCATACAGAAACAGAGACACAGATGAGAAAGAATCATACACAGGCCAAGAAACACCAAAGATTGTAGGCTAAGGCATTGAATGAGATTCCCCCCTCCCACTCCAGAGTGGTTAAGATACTGTCTTAGACTTCTGGACTCTTACCTGAACTGCAAAACATTACGTTTCCATCCCCACAATTTTAGGGTAATTTCGGAGGGAATGTTTGTTCCTGGCTTTATAAGATAAAGTCTCACTCTATAGTCCAGGCTGGCCTCAAATTTGCAGCAGTCTTCCTTCCTCAGCCTCCAAAGTCTGGCACTGCAGGAATGAACCACCATGCCCAGCTTGTACTGTTACAGCAGACCTAGGAAACCAACACACCCATATCCTATGCTTCTGTTTACACAACGTATCTTTTTTTTTTTCTTTTGGCAGATTGTTACACTTGTAGTTTAAGCTGTGCTAGGATGATAGATACAAAGTAGCTTCATATAACACTGTTTTTAAAATTATTTTAGATTATAATTACATCATTTTCCAACGCTCTCTCTTTCTTCCCCCCAAGCCCTCCCCATGTAACCTCCTCCCTTACTCTCAAATTCATGGCCTCTTTAATTATTGTTTTGTGTGTGTGTGTGTTTTCATTCCTACATAAGTAAATACATACATAACACTCTTAAAGGATCGAAATTGCTAGAGAAGAAGAATACAAGTGTTTCCCAGGAAGCAAAGGGGAGAAGACAGAAATAACTACAAAAGAATGGAAAGTAAAGCCCTTCTTACATGTGTTTGTCAAAATTTCAAGAGCTGTGAACTGAAAAAAAATGAAGACAGTATAATCTTAATAAGTCTGATTCCAAAGAAGCAAAACTATACTCCAAATTTGTTGTGCAAAAACATGCTGTTGCCAAGCATGGTGGCAAACAACTTTAATATCAGCACTTGTAAGGCAGAGGCTGGTGGATCTCTCTGATTTCCACACAGAGAATTCCAGGCCAACCAGGGATGCAAAGTGAGATACTGCCTAAAACAAACAAAAGGTTGTTAATCTTGTTTCTATTATTAAAAGAAAAAAGAGCAAAATTAAGCTAGAGAGATGGTTCTGTGGTTCAGACCACTTGCTACTCTTGTAGCAAGATCCAGATTCTCTCCCCAGTACTACATGGCAGTTTGTGTCTGTAACTCTAGTTCCAAGAGATCTGATTTCCTCTCCTGGCCTCCATGGGCTCTGTGCAAAAAAAAAAAAAAAAAACACACACACACACACAAAGAACGCAAGAGGTATACTTGTATACATAGGCAAAACATTCCTATGTATATAATAAAAATTATGAAATCTTGTTGGAGTTGGCCTGGTGCTGCTGTATACTCTATTGGCAAACGCTGTACCCTAAGATCTGGTTGTCCCAAGACAAGTGAATTCCCAAGCACAGAGCTTCTATTGTGCAAACCTTGCTCCCCAAGTTAACTGTTAATACGGAAGAGTAGAGGAAGGCAGGAGGTGAGAGTCAAGTGAGGGGTCACAGGAAATACCAGAGAAGAAGGGAAGAAAGAAGAAAGGAAGAGAGGAGACAAAGAAAAGGAGAAACAGCAAGTAACAAAGGACACACAGGGCTGGGATGTAAATTAGCATAGCTCAAAGACTGCTCAATCTAGGCTTACAGCTTGTAAATAAAATACCAGGATTGTGTGTCTTTCATATGGGCTTGATAAGATATAAAATTATCATTTACAAAAACTCTTTTAGAAAAGAAAAATTACCCTGACCCCTCCTCAGCATCTTGGGACGATTTCTCAAAGACTCACTGTTTTTCCCTAGAGCCTCCTTTCCACCCATATCTCGATGCCAGAGTAACATGTCTTCCAATGGCCTTTTCATTTTACAATCTAGCTTTTTATCTCTTCTACCTGCTCCCTTTGATACTGAATTGTTTTGAAAGTTTACTTTTATTTTCCTCCATGTGTATGTGTATCTGTGTGAGTATATACCAGGTATGTGGGGATACTAATGGAAACCCAAAGAGGGTATAGGATCCCCAGGAGCTGGAGTTATAGTGGTTGGGAGCTGCCAGCCATGGGTGCTAGAAACTGAACTAGAGAAGCCACTGCTCCATTCCTAACACTGATTCTGTTTTTAAATAAGGTATTTATTTTTATTTATGAGTATTTTACCTGCATGTATATATATATACATTTCATGCACGCCTGGTGCCCACAAAAGTCATAAAAGGGTACCAGATCCCCTGGAACTGGAGCTATGGAAGGTCATATGTTATGTGAGTGCTGGGAACTGAACCTGGATTCTCTTCAAGAACTCTTGACCACTGAGCCCCTTCTCCCATCCCTACATTATTGAATTGTTCAGCCAAGTTTCAGCCGTGCTTTCATCCTGTACGTCTAAAATTTGTGAGATACACAGATAGATGCCTCTGCCTAACTTTCCTTTGGGTGGGGGATGACTTTTTACATATAATTTTTTTTAAGACAGGGTCTTAGGTAGTCTTAACTGATCTCAAACTTTAAAACGTCCTAAGTGCAGAGTGGCATGTATAATTTTTTTTAAGCCTTCACAATCAACTATAATAGTTGAAAGTCTACAATTTTACCTAGTAAATCACTGTGCTAGAACCAATGAAAATATCAGTTTGAATCTAAATCTACTCTATTACCTATGGGTTTGTCAATTAAAATCTTTTTTTATTTTTTTATTTTTTATTTTTTGGTTTTTCGAGACAGGGTTTCTCTGTATAGCCCTGGCTGTCCTGGAACTCACTCTGTAGACCAGGCTGGCCTTGAACTCAGAAATCCGCCTGCCTCTGCCTCCCAAGTGCTGGGATTAAAGGCATGCACCACCACTGCCCAGCAATTAAAATCTTAAAATAGGGTTAATTCTTAATACTGCCTATCATTTTAGATACATCTATTATTTAATACTTCCTATCATTTTGTCCTGCCTACAAGATGTGCAGGGATAAAGATGGAGCATAGAATGAGGGAATGGTCAACCATTGGCTGGCTCAACTTGAGATCCATTCCATGGGAGAAAGCCAACCCATGACATTATTAATGATACTATGCTATGCTTGCAGACAGGAACCTAACACAACTGTCTCCTGAGAGGCTTCATCCAGCAGTGGATGGAAATAGATGCAGGGGGCCACAACCAAACATCAGTTAGAGCTCAGGGAGTCTTGTGGAAGAGTTGGGGATAAAACTGAGAGAGCTAAAGGGGTCAAGGACACAAGAAGACCAGTCAACTGACCTGGGCCCGTGGGTGCTCACAGAGACTGAACCACCAACCAAAGAGCGTGCAGGGGTGGACCTAGCCTCCCTCCCCCATTTGTAGCTGATATGCAGTTTGGTCTTCATGTGGATCCCCTAACAAATGGGGGGTAGGAGCTGTCTCGGACTCTGTAGCCTGCCATTGAATACCTTCCCTTCCCTTCCCTGGACCGCCTGGTTGAGCCTCAGTGAGAGAGGAGGTGCTTAATCTTGCTGGTACTAGATATCCCAGGTTGGGGTAGTACCAAGGGGGGGGGGCTTCTCCTTCTCTGAGGAGAAGGGGAGTTGGTAATAGAGGAGGGATTTATAAGGGCGGGACTGAGAGAAGAGGATAAAGTCTATGAGTGGGATGTAACATAAATAAAAATATAAATTATGGAAAGAAAAAAATACTTCCTATTATTTGAGAGAAACTTTTTTTTTTTTTGGTTTTCAAGACAGGGTTTCTCTGTGTAGTCCTGGCTGTCCCAGAACTAACTCTGTAGACCAGGCTGGCCTCGAACTCAGAAATCCGCCTGCCTCTGACTCCCAAGTGCTGGGATTAAAAGCATGAACCACCACTGCCCGGCGAGAGAAACATTTATTATTTGTGATACACAGAATGCCTATTGTAAAAGGAAGGGCAACAATAACGCACAAGAAAAAACTAATTTAATATCTTCTTGAAAGGCAAAGAAAAGAAACATGCAGAAAATATCTTGTCATATAAGCATAGTTATCACCTTATTTTAAAGTATGCCTTCTATTTCTAGACAATTAAGATACTTTGTTTATTTTCAAAAATAAACATTCAAGATAATTTTATATACTTCAATCTACTTTAAGTTTTAAATAATTAAATAGAAGTCTATATCTTCTTAATCGAAGGTACCAAAAACCACATCCGTTTGTATCTTTTTTCCCAGAAAAAGAAGGGAGTAAACTCAAAACCCACTCAACTAGGGAGGTAAATGTGGACCACTTTCTTTCCCCACAATAGCGCATCCTTGGCTCAGAACACCACAAAAACAATCTCAGATCACTGGAATCACTTTTGCCATTTCTAATGAAATATCAGCATACTTTCTAAGGCATATACTACAAGACAGAAACAGGTAGCTGCAACTTTCAAGGTTCAATAACAGAGAAAGGAGCTTATAATAGCGGTAGTGTCTAACACTTAACATTAATTTGATGATTCAAACTCTGCGATAGTTTGAAAATAAAATGCCCCACAGGCTGTGTGTTTAAACGCTTGGTCCTCAGCTCATGGCACTGTTTGGGAAAGTCGTGGGGCATCTGGAATCAAGGCCTTGCTGGGAGAAGCACTCACAGAGGGGAGCAACCTGGACTGTAATAGCTAACCATCCTTTAAGCTCCATCTCTACTTCCTAACTGCCAAGGTCCCTCAAAATTCTACTCCCAAGCCTTTGTGACCTCAATGGATTGCATTCCTTTAAACAGTGAGCCAAAATAAAACTTTACTCTGGTAAGCTGTTCTGTAGGCATTTGTCACAGCAGACAAGAATATAGCTAATACAAACTTGCACTTAATATTCCAGAAGACAAATTCTCCCCAATTCCCCAAACAGCTTCCTAGAAAACAGTAGTATTAATGCTACAGAAAAACAAATCCTACAGAAAAGTAGTATTAGCAGTTACCAGTTGTTTCTGGCTCTGACTGACTCATTTACTACTGGGCTTTAAAGTATGTTTCAGAGACACATAACTAAGGCAACAATATTACAGACGCTGTTTTTTTAAACAGCTGTGTAAGATTATACAACTAAGAAACAGCAAGTTCAGTTTCTGGCTCTCAAGAAGTACTTGTTTCTGATCATCTCTTCATACTTCATACCCACAAATCTTTAAAAATAAAAGACCCTGCCAGTGAGGATGTAGCTCGTCCTAGCAGTACAAGGTTTGAGTCCTAATGTCACACACACCAGGTATGTAGCACTCACCTGTAATCAGCACTCACCTTGAACATTTTGCCAAAAGACATAAAATTAGCAAACATGAAAAGATGCTTAGAAAAAAATATGAACCAGGCGTGGTGGTGCACGCCTTTAATCCCAGCACTGGGGAGGCAGAGACAGGCAGATTTCTAAGTGTGAGACCAGCCTGGTCTACAAAGTGAATTCCAGGACAGTCAGGCTATACAAAGAAACCCTGTCTCAAAAAAAAAAAAAAAAAAAACCACAAGGTACCATTTTTTATCCATCAAGACAGCTATTATTAAGAGAGGAAAAGAATAAAATGAATCTTGTTCTGACTGAAACAAGAAAAACCCTAGTGTTCTGTTCCTGGGGGTAGGGGAGTACAGTCCACTGTCCCTGTGGGGTTCTTCCTAACATTAAAAACTACTACGTAATGCAGAAGCTCCACTTCTCATGACACAGGTAAAGCTTGGGGGAAGGACTGTTAAGCTTACCCTCTATCAACCCAAATGTTAGGAAGGCTGTAACGCCCGATAGGCACAGAAGCATGTGTCTGGAATCCAGCACTTGAGAGACAGATGGGAGAGTGAATTTGAGGCCAGCCCCACCTACGGGTCAACATGAACTACATATTGAGAACTTGTCTAAAAAAGTAAAAATAAGGGCTGGTGAGATGGCTCAGTGGG
>NC_034592.1:137487881-137510538 GCF_900095145.1 Mus pahari | reverse complement strand
AAAAAAAAAAATAAAAATAAAAATAAAAAATAAGGCTGGGCATAGTGGCCATGCCTTTAATCTCAGCTCTTGGGAGGCAGAGCTCTTTGTGAGTTTGAGACCAAACGGTCTACAGAGCAAGTCAGGGCTGTTACACAGAGAAAGTCTGTCTCAAAAAAACTAAACAAACAAACAAACAAATAAGCCAGGCATGGTGGTACATGCCTTTAACCCCAGCACTCAGGAGGAAAAGCCAGTCAAATTTGTACTTGAGTTCAAGGCCATCCTGGTCTACACAATGAATTCTTGGCCAGCCCTGTCTCAAAACTTTAAAAAATTAAATAAATAAATAAATAAAAACAAAAGAAAAATGTCAAATCTACAGCTTTCAGTAGCTCAGTTACCTCATACATGGCAATGTACTATTACATATGTTGATATGTGGTTTTGTGATTTGATTAAAATAAACTCATGTAACCTTTCTATTTAGAAGCAGGTCATTCAGAATAACTTGAATCCATGTCCATATTTCACAATTTATTTTTCTAATCTTGAAAACATTTTAACTTTTACAACCACTACATTTGTGGCTTTTCCTGAAAACTCAAGTAATATTTCAGTTGATTACTTGAGCCAGGCAGTGGTGGCGCATACCTTTAATCCCAGCACTTGAGAGACAGGGGTAGGAGGATTTCTGAGTTCGAGGCCAGCCTGGTCTATAGAGTAAGTTCCAGGACAACCAGGGCTACACAGAGAAACCCTGCCTCAGAGAGGAAAAGGAACAAACAAACCTTAGCTTGAATTGAGGGTACAGTTCAGTTGGTAGAATGTATGCCTAAAATGTCTGATAACCTGTGTTGAATCCCCAGCACTACATAAATCAGATGTGGTGGCACATTCCTATAATCTCAGCACTCAGATACAGGAGGATCAGAAGTTCAAGTCACAGAGAATTTGAGGCCAACATGGGCTGCATGAAACCATTAAAACAAAACAAAATGAAAACAAAACAAACAAACAATCAAAAAATCCTCCTGGGCCTACTGGGTCCTGCAATGCAGAACTATAATCAATCCTAAATCTCACAACACTGGTGGATCTAAAATTCAAGGTTAGCCTAGACTACAAAGTAAGACCCTGTTTTCAGATTTCAAGGGTAGAGTATGGTGGCTCAAGCTTGTAATCACAGAAGGACTGCCATGAGTAGCTTCCAGCTAGGGCTTCCAAGTGAGACTGGTTCAAAAGGAAAATAAAAGGATGGGGATGCAGCTCAGCAGATATGGCTCCTGCCTTACATGTAAGAAGCCTGGGTTCAATGCACAATACCACAAAGTGGTACACATGCTATAATCCCAGCACTCAGGAAGTAAAGGATCAGCAAGTTCAAAATCATGGGGGTTGGTGAGTGGCTCAGGAGGTAAGGCACTTGGCCAAGCCTCACAGCTTGAGTTTACTATTTGGAACCCATGTAATGATGGAAGGAAAGAACCAACTCTAAAACGTAAGTCTTCTGACTTCACAAGAGCATGACCCCACCCTTACAGAATAACAGAAATTTTAAAGTCCAAGGTTATTTGTTGCTAGTGAGGAGGACAAAAGCCCACCTACAATACATAATACTGTCTCACACGAAACCTGGCAATAATAATAACAACTAGCCAACAACTTTCCAAGTTCACAAAGTCTCACTCTAATCTGACTTTACAGACTTAAATGTTTATCTAGCTCTTACAAACACCTAAGTCTACAATATTCTCCCTAGAAAGATTAAATGATTTGACCAAGGTCAAACTGCCAATTTATGAAAACCCCAATCTCTCCAACTTTGAAGCAGTTAACCTCTAAAGAGTGAACCTTTAGCATCCTTTCTAGTATCAAGATTGCATTTAGAGCTTTGTCCTTATTTACCCTGATAACTAGGGAATAAATTATTTTACCTAAATGCAAACAGCAGATAAAGGTGCTTGCTGCCAAATCCAACGACCTGAATCTGATCCCCCAAACTCACAGGGTATAGAGACCCTACTCCTGCAAGTTGTCCTCTGACCTCCACACATCCCCACCCACCTCACACATACACACAAATAAATAAAGGTAATTTTAAAAAGTTTTGCTGGGTAGCAGTGGCACATGCCTTCAATCCCAGCACTCAGGAGGCAGAGACAGGCAAATCTGTAAATTCAAGGCCAGTCTGGTCTACAGAGTAAGTTACAGGACAGCCAGAGCTATACAGAGAAACCCTATCTCAAAAAACAAACAAACAAGTTGTCTTTCATAAAATGTGAAACCCAAATAAAACAGTATCTATTTCCTCAAAAAGCAAGTTTATTGCGGGGCTGAATGATGGTTTAGTGGATAAAACACTTATTGTGCACAATCATGAGAAATTGAGTTTAAACCTAAGCACCCACAGAAGAAGCCCAGAACTCCAGTGTTGTGGGAACACAGGCAGGAGGATTGCCAAGGCTTGGCAGCAGCCAGCCTAACTCTCAATCTCTGAGAAATCTGTTAGGGGCATATGGTGCAGAGTGCTATGACACCTGACTGTCCTCTTCCATTCCAGGCATACACATGTGCACATTCACCATACACATACACACACAAAACAAAATACCAGAAAGCAAGCAAGCCACTGTTGGCCTTTCTGTAGGGACTAAGCTCAATAGGCTGCTGTTACTATAAATAGTATGGTATGAAAATGCTTCTCTTTTCTGGGATAGAAAACTATGTCTAAATATTAGGGTAAAGTTTCTAGACGTGGAGAGAAATGGCAAGTTTCTTACTAACAAATACTGCTTTTTCTTCTTTCTTTTTTCTCTTCCTTTCTTCTTTTGACAAGGGTCTCATGTAATCCCAAAGGGCTCAAACTTGCTATATAACTAAAAATGACCATGAATTTCTGATCCTCCTGAGTGCTAGGATCACTATGTCATGCTGTGGGACAAACTGAAGGCTTTGTTAATGCTGGGTGGTCCTCTACTTACACTTCCAGAACCACATCTCATATTTCTTAATATAGCCAAGCTGATAATTAGGAGAATGGTACTTAGAATATATTCAGCTATATTAAAGAAACACGAGATAAACATCTTAAATTTCAATGTCATGCAATCTTTTTATGCTATTTCTTATACTGAAGTGTGACTGCCTACAAGTAGTTTCTTCCTCACTCCCCCCTTTTCCACCCCCCAAAAGCCCCACAAAATTCTTAAAGCAGGAGGAATTTTCTATTTGAGTATCCCTTGGGACCTAACACAGCAGCAGCAGCAGCAGCAGCAGCAGCAGCAGCAGCAGCAGCTCAACAATGTAATGCAGTATTGTGTCCATGTCTGTAATGGCAGCACTGTGAGGAAAAGGCAGAAGGCTCATGAGTGTAGGACCAGCATCAGTTACATAGTAACTTAGAGGCCAGCTTAGGGTACATGGGACCCTGTTTCAAAAAACAACAAAACCCACTAACATTTCTATTCTTCGTTTCCTTCAAATATTTGTGTCAAAGTTTAAAACAGAAGACAACATGTCCCCACTCTATTTTTATGTATGTATGTATGTGTATGTATGTATGAATGTAGTATATATGTATGTATTTGTAAAGACAGAGTCTCTTCCCAGCACTTGGGAGGCAGAGGCAGGCAAATTTTTGAATTCGAGGCCAGCCTGGTCTACAGAGTGAGTTCCAGGTCAGCCAGGGCTACACAGAGAAACCCTGTCTCAAAAAACCAAAAAAAAAAAAAAAAAAAAAAAGAAAAAAAAAAGACAGAGTCTCTTTATGTAGACCAGGCATAACAGGTTGGCCTCAAACTCAGATATCCAGCTGCCTCTGCCTCCGAGTACTGGAAATAAGGCTGGCTCTAGCTCCTTACTTGTAAAAGCAGTGAATATTAGAAAACTTTATGTTGCTGATACCAGTCCTATATGGTGATGTTAACAAAGCCCTAAGGAAGTAGTGAGTCAGCACATGAAACACAAAGTATAAGATAAGAGACTGAACAGGAAGGCATCTGAAACCTCATACACAGGCAAACCCTCAGTAGACAGGGGTGGAGTGGAGCATCCTTGGAATTCTAGCACTTGGGAGGCTCAAGGTCATCCTTAGATACACAGTGACCTTAAGGCCAGTCAGTGTTAGTTACCCTACCTTTTTTTTTTGGAGTGGGGGGATACAAGACCCTGACAAATTTAAGTCAACTGCAGAAGATTATGTAAGATAAAAACTATAACACAAGTCTCCCAGGTATCTTTCCAAAATCAACTGCTTTGTGAGCTGGGGTAAAATGGATACTTTGAGGAACATTTTAAGATATTTGGAAACAGAAAGTCTTTTACAGTACTGGGATACTTCTTTATATTTTTCTGGTCAGACCAACATTGAAGGAATGGAAGCTAATTTGCTTCTTTACTGCAGATAACACCTTTTTTTTCCCTTTTTAAAATCTAAATATTTCATCTTTATGCCTTGTACCAATCTGAAGCAAATTCTTTCCACTCTAATTACTAATCACCTCTTCTCTCTCTTACAAATTCCTCCACAAATCACACCATTATCTACTTCCTTTTTCTCCATAACTATCAAAAAGAGCATATTTAAGCAAGCATTTGATTACAGCAGGTGAGACTCCTTTAAGAAGCCAACCAAATAAGCCGGGCCTGGTGGCGCAGGCCTTTAATCCCAGCACTCGGGAGGCAGAGGCAGGCGGATTTCTGAGTTCGAGGCCAGCCTGGTCTACCAAGTGAGTTCCAGGATAGCCAGGGCTATACAGAGAAACCCTGTCTCGAAAAACCGAAAAAAAAAAAAAAAAAAGAAGCCAACCAAGTCTAATCCTGTCTTAAGCATTTATAGGGAGATTAATTAATACAAACTAAATCGAAAAGTCACACAAATGAGAAAAGAATAAACATTAATATTCATGGTGGAGACAAATTATGCCTGAGTGCCAAGAGATGTTGGAGACTGGCAATTAATTGTCTCAGGTGTGGTTAGGCACTAATCCTCAGGGACCCAGTCTTTCCTTTTCTTTCTTCTTTTTCTTTCTCTGGTGAGTGTGTCTTTTTGAGACAAGATCTCAGGTAGTCCAGGCTGCCTCAAACTTGCTCTGTAAACAGGATAGCCTTATACCCCTGACCTTGTGCTTTGACTGTCTTAGAACTTACTATGTAGACTGGCCTTGAACTCACAAAGATCTGCCAGCCTCTGGCCTCCAAGTGCTGGAATTAAAGGCATGTGCCATGATGCCATCCTTTAAAAAAAAAAAAATCATTATCATTGTGTGTACGTATCTGTATATGTGAGCATGGGTAGTCAGAGGACAGCTTATGGGAGTCAGTTCTCTCTCTCAACCATGAGTTCTAGGAATCTAAATTGGGGAATCAGGCTTGCTCAAACCTTTTTTTCTTTTTTCTTTTCTTTTTTTTTTTTTTTTTTTTTTTTTGCTGCTTCATCTCACTGGTGTGTGTGTGTGTGTGTGTGTGTGTGTGTGTATGTATGTACCCATGTGCTCACTCGTGCATGTGTGGTATATATGTACTTTGTGTACATGACTATAGCATTAACAGATGTAGCCTTTAAGTCTGAGGATAATTTTATTAGAATTTAAAAAAAAAAAAAAAAAAAACAACCAGAACAGGCACACTGCAAATCTTGGCAGCTGTCAAGAGAAGGAAATGGACAAAGAGGAAGAGAAAAAACATGCCATTGAAATCAACATGTTCGGCAATGGAGGTTAGCATGAGGTAGATAAGCAGCACAGCATGGCTAATAGTAAGGAGGGGGTTATAACTTCATAGAAAAAAGAGTGAGAGAGGTCAGACTATCAGGGAAAGCATGCTCTGAAAAGAAATAGAAGAAAAGGAAAAGGGAAGAGAGGAGGGCACACTAACATAGTGACATGGCTGTGCTCCATAAGCAACCGCCCAGGTCTCTCCTCAGTTTTACATCTTTACTTTTTGAGACAGGGTCCCTCACTAACCCTCAAGCTCACTGATTCTTCTAGGCTGGCTGACAGATATGCTTCAGAGATCTGTTGGTCTCTGCTCTGCACTTCCCACTGTAGGAGGTATGGGTGTGTGCCAGTACCATGCCCGGCTCTTAGGCGGGCTCTGGGGATCCAAACTCAGGTCCTCATGCTTGTAAGGCAGGTTCTTTATCAACCAAGGTTTACTCTTTTAGTTAATTTCAAGTATCCTATTATTACTGGATTCTGAAGGAACTAAAGGGAGAGAAAGCCTTGCCAAGTAGCCCAGGCTAACCTCAAATTCACAAGCTTCCTATTTCAGTCTTCCAAGAGCTGAGATTATAGTTATTAGTCACTATGCCCAACAGTTTTTCAAATTTTATTCATCTTTTCTTTTTCTTGGTTTTTTTTTTTTTTGGGGGGGGGAGGGTGGTTCAAGACAGGGTTTCTCAGTATAGCCCTGGCTGTCCTAGAACTCACTCTGTAGACCAGGCTGGCCTTGAACTCAGAAATCCTCCTGCCTGTGTCCCCCAAGTGTGCTGGGATTAAAGGCGTGCGCCACCACTGCCCAGCTTTTTTCATCTTTTAATTCCTAAGTTTGTATTGTTTGACCAACATCTTCCCATTTTCTGTACTTAACCTTTGTTAACACCGTTCTCTCCATTTCTAAGAGTGACTTTTCTATATTCTATATGTGAGATCATCCATTCGTCTGTGTATTAATTTATCTGACATAGTATTTTTTAGGTTCATCTATGCTATCCCAAATGGGTAGCTTTCCTTTTTTTTTAAGGCTGAGTAGTACTTCCTATTATGAATATACATTATATGTGTGTGTATGTATAAAATATATAGATAGTACATATTTACCCATGTGTCTATCAACAGACATGTCTGTTTCTACTTGGCTATTAAAAATAATGCTCCAACAAACCTATGGCAGTGCAGGTATTTCTCAGAGGTAATGACTGGAATTCCTTTGGGAAAATACTGCAAAATTCTCTCTTCAGCTTCCTTACCTGACAGTTCACTTTCACCTGCATACTTACTTCACTTTTAACTTTTTTCACATACACCCTAATCTTTCTCTTCTCTGATTTTTAAGGAGACAGGGTCTTACTATGTTGCACTGGCTGACCTAGAACTTGCTATATAAACCAGGCTAGCCTCAAACTCACAGATATATGCCTGCCTCTGCCTCTCTCTGCCTCTGCCTCTGTCTCTGCCTCTCTGCCTCTGTGCCTCTGTGCCTCTGTGTCTCTCTGCCTCTCTGCCTCTGCCTCCTGAGTAAAGACATGTGCTACCACCCCCAGCTCTACTCTTTCTTGACCTTTAAAATGAATCTATCTTACAGTGTTTTCCTTATAATAATAGTATGAATTTATCCTATCTTAGATCTAGATGTTGTAAGCTATGAATTAGTTTTCTTCCCTTCTTTTTTTTTTTCCAGATAGGGTCATGTATCCCTAGATGGCCTTAATTCACTATGTTGCCAAAGGCGACCTTGAACTGCTGATTGCCCTGGGATTATATAGGATTGTTCTACTACTCCCAACTAATTCAGTGCTAGGAGTTTCACTTTAGAGCATCATGAATGATAGGCAAGCGACTGCACTACATCCCTAGCCCCTTATTATCAATTCTGAAGATTTAATGTGTATTGTTTTATTTGGTCCTCACAATAATCCCAGGGAGGTAGAAAAGAAAAACAATGTCTATAAGGAAGATAGTCAACCTGAGGCTAGTAGGACTAAGAAAGTTGCATAGACTAACTGCAAAAATCAAACTAGAGCCCAGATCTTTTCTTCCTATTTCTGCACTATACTATGATGCCCTCTTATTAATTTCTCCACTTTCTTTTTCCACCGAGGCAGGGTTTCTCTGTGTAGCCCTGGTCGTCTTGGAACTCCCTCTATAGACCAGGCTAGCCTCGAATTTAGAGATCCACCTGCCTCTGTCTCCTGAATACTTGAATTAAAGGTATGTGCCATCACTGCTCAACAATTCCCCCGATTCTTAACCATCACATACATATGTCTGGACATGTTTAAGGAGATAAATATTTATAACACAGCGCAAGTAGAAAAGCAATTCATGTGACCACTAACACTCTCTCCCACAAAGCTCTTTGTGGTGGTTAGATGATGCCCTCTACTCCATACTGCCCCCAAATGTCTCTCACAGGAATGTCACCACACCTCAAATTCTCAATAGTTGGGTTACTTCTTAGAGTTAAGGCGTTGATTCCAGAAGGCCACTGTGAAATGCATGTTACCTGAAAGAGAAGAGGGGGGTCCATAAATAAAGTACTCTGGATAAAACGGAGAGACAGGTGATAACTTTGGGAATCTCAAAAGCAGGGTCTTTATTCCCCAGCATAAAGCCTTCAAAAAAACAAAACACGAGAAAGAGTTTTCTTATAGAGAATAGATAAGGCAGTGACTTCTGAGAGGACTACCTGTGCACAGTAAGGGAGAATATCCACTTGGTTATGATGGATATTTGCAAAATCAGGATTGCCATATACATTCTCTCTATAAAGGCCACGAGTCAGACACTCCTAGGGACCGTGTCTGACTATTACTAGTTTTAAAAAGCTGCAAAAGAGCTTAAAGCTGGCAGCTGCTTTCCAACAGCACTGACTAGCAGACTAGGACAGGTCCCAGACAGCTTCTGACTGGTGCTGTTATTCATGAGAATAGATGCAACCTAATAATGTTTGCAGACGAGGGCAAGCCTCTCAACCATGGAAGGCCACAATTCTATTCTCTGAGTCCCTTATTGATTTATATTGACCCCAAACCAGTATCATTTACAGTACAAAAATTAGCATGTCTTTACTGAATGCTTACTATGAACCCATAATTTGGCGAGGCGCTATAAACACAACAAGAAAAAACAAACTTACATACTTTTACCTCAGTTCTTACAATGAAGCCAACCCTCAAACTATGAGAGGTAAAGCACAAGAGAGAAAAGAGACCCTGATGACCAGCAGTTTCCTATTAGTACCAACTCAATTTCCTGAGTCAAAAGGGGTAAACTAAGCTCACATCTAGGCTAATGCTTCATTAAACTCTTAAATACCATAGGCTAGAAGCCGTCTTTGTTTTTTCTCATCTGACACAGATGCTTGTAGCAGCATCCATTCACTGTGGGAATCTGAAAAATACCAGAGTTGTAACATTTGGTTCTAGTCTAGCTCTGACTCTTACATAGTTTTTAGGTAAAATACTACTTTTTTTCTTCTCCTTTTCCTTCCTTCTTCTCCTTTAGAAACAAGATCTCATTGTGTATATCTGGCTCGCCTGGAATTATCTATGTAAGCCAAGCAAATGAATATCTGTGAGTTCAAAACCAGTATGGTCTATATACTGAGACCCTGTCTTCAAAAACAAAAACAGAAAGCTAAGAGATTGGGCCAGTGTAAGAATAGTATATTTAGTATGTATGTGTCTATGTGGCATGTGCATGTACACATACATACACACTACCTACTTGATAACTGTTCACTAGAGATGTGACATCAGTCATAATATACTTCCCCAGAGAACACAATCAGAATCAACTTTTGGGGAGGGGGGTAGGGTCCTCACATTGAAGCAGACTGGCCTGGAGTTCGCTATGTAGTCCAGGCTGTCAGTTCTTCTGACTCAGATTCCTGAGTGGTGGGATTAGAGGCACAAGCCACAATGGCCAGAGTCCTCCCTAACACTACTTCCAGAAGTTATTTCCATGAAAGCTGACCTACAACCTAAAGCATACTTGCCACTATAAAGGAGACAGACTCTTCCAAATGGAAAGTTCAAGTACCACATTTCTGTGACTGGAAAACACACTGACCAAACATGGATCGGTGCACTGATAGTAATCAATTATATCCCAAAACTCAAGTTCTCTTCCAAATTGCATCTAATCTGATTCTAATTTCTCAAAGATGCTAATGAACACATCCTTAAAGAAAAGGTAGCCTTCAATCAGACTAGCCCTAAAACAGACACAGCAACATTATTATATCAGCCAAATGAGACACTCAGCCAAGGCCAGCCTGTCACTTACAAGGGACACTTCTGTCACAGTCACTCTGGTCCTTTCACTTTTATCATCAGAGCCATTTTTTTTTAAAAAAATAAACACCAACTTACACCACTTCCTTTCCCAAAAACCTTGATCTCTCACGACATCAAATTCAAGAGAGTTAGCACTGTATGTGGAGCTTTTCCAGAATCGGTTCCTTTTGCCTTCTGGTCCTGAGTCCACTGCTTCCTACACACTCAACTCCCTTTCTCCCACATTCCTAATTGACACACACCTCAAGGTATTAAGGTATTTCCTTCCCTTTCTTCACCTCTGCCACATTCCTACTCATCCTCTAGACCAGAGCTTCTCGACCCTCCTAATGCTGTGACCCTTTAATACAGTTCCTCATGCTGTGGTAAGCCCCAACCATAATATTTATTTTTTGCTGCTTCTTCATAATTGTAATTTTGCTACTGTTATGAATTACAATGTAAATATTTTTGGAGCTAGAGGTTTGCCAAAGGGCCCAAAACCCAGTTTGAGAACCACTGCTCTAGAACTTCAGGTCCATAGTGCAAACCTTCTTTGAGCCAGGACCCACTATGTAGCTGATGGCCAGGAATCATGATGACCTTCATACACAGGTCTTGCCACTTCCCTCAACGATTCCCACACTGGCCACTTCCACTTCCTCCCCCATCTCAAAGTTTTTTTGTGCTGTCTTTGTTATAACCATACTATCATTTACCTCAGTGTTTCCAAGACCATCCCAACTACCTACGGCCCATCTGTAAATACAGTGATAGACGCCAATCCAGATCCACTATTCTATCTCAAAAATGAGACCTGAGAGAATCTACTTTTTTAAAAGGGTCTCAAGAAGTTGAGGTGGCCTCACCTCCCAATGCTTCTGAGAGTTTAAAATAAACTCTGGACCTTGTGTATGGTAAACAAGGGCTCTACCGACCAAGCTGAAAACTCTACTTTCAAAAATCTCTCCTGGTCCAGCAAAATAGCTCAACAAGTAAAGTCACTTGCTATGCAAGCCTGATGACCTGAGTTTGAACCCTAGAACACACAGGAAAGAGGAAACACTCTTGAAGGTTATCTTCAGACTTCCAACTCAAGTCATGGTATGCCCACGGACACATACACACACAAGTAAACAAATCTAAAAATTTCTCCTTAGCCCACTCTCATGGTACGCACCTATACTCCCGGCACTTGGGAGGGAGAGGCAGGAAGACAGAATGACGTCTGATGCCAGCCTAAGTTTACATACAGTGTGTTCTTGTCCAGTCTGCGATACAGAGCAAATCATGTCTCAAAACAAAAACAAAAAAAAATTAAAGCTCTTGTAACTACACTCCTGGCCAACTTTGGGACCACGGATCAGTTCTATCTCTTAAGTAAAGCTTTGTTGTTTGTTTGTTTGTTTGTTTGTTTGTTTGTTTTAACGAATGTAGAACTTACTCTAGAATACAATAAACAAGTATTAGGCACTTGCTTCTGGTTTCCTATTATATCCTTGTTGGCATCTAAAGTTTGAATTCCTGAACTCACACATACAAAGTATATTCACTGTTCAAAAGAGAATTTCAATAGTTTTTAAACCTGCAAAAAAATTAAGCTTTAGGTAACCCTGTGATGCACAAGGCTGAATCTCAAACTTGCCCCCAAAAGACTTTATTTCCGATGAGAACCACGCCCTCTGCCAATCCTGGGAGTGAACATGCACAGCCTTTACCCACTTTCTTAAGATAAGGATACAGGGGAAGCACCCACTTCAGAGAATGATGAGGGGTGTTGTGTTCTGTCAACTTTGAAGAAGAAAACCTCACTCTTCTCCCACTGCTCCCTTAAGAACAAGCTCACGGCAGCTGTTAAGGAGGAGCAAAACACTCAACAGGATTAGGATTCGAACACAGCCAAGAAAACAAGCGACTGGGGAACTGTGAATTTGGGGTACTGTGCAAGTTCACCTGGTCACATCTCTAACTTTAGGCCCAATGCCTACTTCGGGTGCACTGGCCCTTATATATTTTTCCTCTCTTGAAGTTGCAGCCGGGAACTATATCTCAAAACTCGAGTCTTCTATTTAAAAGTCCTGCCCTCATCGGGCTTCCACCTTTCAAATACGCTCACCTCTACTTTTTTCTTTGCTAAAGAAAAATACGATAGAAAGGACTGTGACAGCTCCACGTCTGCAAAAGTCGGCGGCGCCGGCCTGGGCCGGGACCACCATGAGTGGGGACAATGGAGGAAAGAGGAAAGTACAAGACAGAAGGGGAGGCAGCCACTGGGGAAGGTCCTCCGCGAGTGGGAGCTTAGAAAAGTCTCGGGGGGAGCCTGCCAGGTGGCAGGTGGGCCCGGCCGCCGCCCCTCAGAGGGCCACGTCGCGCGGGCAGGCCGCTGCCACCCGGCCCCGCGCATAGGCCGGGCCGCGGGAGAGGAACCCCCGGGCGCGGCAGCGGAGCGCGGGGTTGGACCCTGCCCACGTCCGCCGCGGCTCGGCTCTCTCCCAACTTGGGTCTCGCGGGGCCACAGGCTCCGGGCGCCCAGGCCAAGCACTAGCAGTTCGGTTCGACCTGCTGACCCACCCGCCACTCGGCTCGGGCCACCAGCCGGCTCTCCGGGCGCCCCCCACGGACACCGGCTGCGGGAAGAGCAGCCCCGGCTCTAGGTCCAGACTCGAGCGCCACACTCCTCTACCCTTCGCTTTCCCCATGCCTGTCCATCCAAACTCCCTCCAAGCCACAGAAATGACCCCAGTCTGCCTGCGGGTGTTTACCGGGACTCGGGGCGGCGACGACTCCTCAGTCCCTCCGCTAAGATGGCAGCCGGTCCCGAGCCCCGACTACAGCGACTAGAGCTAGTTCACACCTAGTGCGCAGGCGCGGCCTCCTCGGAGCAGTCCGGACTACAGGCCCCGGCAGGCCTTGCGCGCCAGCCTGCTAAATCATTTTTCCTCACCTCCAGATGAAGTGGACATTCTTAGCCTTGCTCTCTACATCTCCAAGGCTTTTTTCTTTTCTTCCTTCTTTTTCTTCCTTCCTTTCTCCTTTCCTTTCTTCCTTCTTTCCTTCCTTCGTTCCTTCCTTTTGACCCCTTCTACCCTGCCAGGACTGTTACCAAACGCTAGCGTGTCTCAGAATCACTTGAACAGCTTTTAAAAACAGACTGCTGAGCTCCACCGCCAGTTTCTGACTCAGTAGATCTGGGATGGAGTGGGGGTTGCTTTATAATCTGCATTTTTAACAAGTTCTCTCCTGATACTCCTGACAGCAGGAATCGCATTTTATAAAGCACTGTGCCCGTTCTATCCTTCTGGAGTTACACTGTTTGGGTTCAAATTCTCCTTTCTCCACCTTTCGACAGGGCGTTCTTAGGAGGGTGACAGCCTGACAGCGCCAACGCCGAATGAGTTCTAAAAACTGAAAAGCATACTTCTTAACATTTACAACAAAACTATGTGAAAGATGCCGCTAGTTAACTTTTCAGATACTTAAACTGCATGTAGGATTTCTTAACCCAGGCAAAACACATCTAATCCTACAGAATTAATAGGCTATGCAGTAGTAATAATAGAGGCACTTGATAATTAGCAAACTTTGCTATTATTGATTATCCTGTACCCTCGTAAGGAAACCATCTAGAAAGTCACTTATACTTTTTGAAATACCATTGAAACTGCCATAGTATGGATTATGTGCTGAGAGAGTTTATTAAACAAAAAAAGATTCTGGGTTGAGAGGATGGTTCAGTGGAATGGTTCAAAGGCTCTTGCCATGCAAGCACAAGGATGCTTGAACCCCAGCATTCACATAAAAGCTGGCACCAACCGACCCCCAGTAGTGGCAGGCAGACATAGGAGCTCCCAAGTCAACACGCCTAGACCACACAGCAAGCTTCAGGTTCAGTTAAAAGACAGAGACAAATGGATTTCTATGGGTTCGAGGTTAGCCATGTCTAGATATCTTGAGAGTTGTAGACCAACTGAGGTTACGTGGTGAAACCCTGGGTTTGGGTTTTTGGGATTTTGGAGTTTTTTGTTTTTGTTTTGTTTTGTCTTAAGTATTTAAAAGTTCTTCTGCACTTCCAACCAATGTTTGCCCCACTAGGGATTAAGCTGTAAGTGTTGGCACGAGATGTAACTCACTATTAGATACTTGTTTAGCATTGATGAGGCCCAAGATTTTATCCCCAATATTGAGAGAGTGGTGTGCTTGAGAAGAACCTGGGTTGGTGTTTTGCTTTGTTTTGTTTTGTGTTTTTAAACTAGCATCCCAGATGATTCTTATAACCGGGCATACTATAAGATATTTTAACAAATACTATAAATATATTTTGTTACTTTATTATTTTGTACAGAAAACAACTGAACATAAAGGAAATTACTAATTGGCCCAAGATCACTAAGCCAGAGACCAAGGTTCCAAGCCAAGTCATCTAGTTCCAGATAATCTTTAGCTACATTTTTTTATTTATTTGGGGGACAAATTCTCACTATATAACTCAGACTGGCTTCATGCTCAGGATGCTTCACGCTCAACCTTCCCAGTAATGAGATTACAAGCATGAATTACCACACTCAGCTTGCCTACATGGGTTTTGTGTTTCTATTTTATTTATTTTTATTAGTGTGGAGGTCAGAGGACAACTTCCAGGAACTGGTTTTCTCCTCCCACTGTGGGATCCAGGTATCAAGCAGGAATGGAACCCAGGTAGTCAGGCTTGTTGATTGGTTGGCCAGCCCCACAATTTAAAACAACTTCTTTTTCGTTTTGTTTTGTTTTTGTTTTTGTTTTTGTTTTTGTTTTTTGAGACAGAGTTTCTCTGTGAAGTCCTGGCTGTCCTGGAACTCACTCTGTAGACCAGGCTGGCCTCTTGGAACTCAGAAATCCGCCTGCCTCTACCTCCCAAGTACTGGGATTAAAGGTGTCCGCCAGCACTACCTGGCTCAGTTTAAAACTTCTATGATAGTAGGTAAAACTAGTGTGTTGGAAGTTAAAAGCTACACTCCAAACTTCTCCCAGGAAAGTCTTTTTAAAAAATTATTGTTCTGGGGATTTAATGTAGGACATGTGCTGTGTCCCTGAGATGGACCTAACCCCTAGAAGTTTAGAAAGTTCTAGATAAAGCCAAGAATGGGCATTTTCCCAGTAATGCTGACACCCAGGAATCACATTTTGTGACTCACTGAACTATATACTGTCTTAGCCTTCTGCCAGTGCCAATAGGGGGAATCAGCTCTGATCTGTGAGGCAGGAACTAGCAAGAATTAACAATGTGGACTTCAGAGAAATATGGATTTTAAAATTCAGTCCTTCTCCCAACAACTCGCTGAGCCCACGTCCAACTGCTTGCCACTGAATGTCAGCCCTTTCCTAGAGGAAGGAGACTGGATGAGAAGGAAACCACGTTCATTCAGAGACTGACATCCTGAGGCGATGGAGCCTAGTGCCTCCAAGGTTCATCTCAGGAAACTTGAGGTCACAAAGTGTGTGTGCGTGTGCGTGTGCGTGTGCGTGTGCGTGTGCGTGTGTGTGTGTGTGTGTGTGTGTGTGTATTTACTTGTGTATCTGTGTATGTCTGTGTCTATGTATGTGGCTCTGTGTATGTGTTTGTGTGTGTATTTGTGTGTCTGTATGTGTATCTCTGTGTGTTTGTGTGTCCGTCTGTCTGTGGTTTGTCTCTGGGGTTGGGGAATGCCAGAGGGCAGAGGTAGAATCTAAATGTCTTCTTCAATCACGGTTTTCTGAGATGGAGTTGCTTACTAAGCCAGGAGGTCACCAATTCAGCTAGACTGGCTGGCCGGCACACCCCAGGGGGTGTCCTCTTTCCCACTTTTCAGTGCTGGGATCACAGGTATGTGTCACCAAGCCCAGCTTTTGACATGGGTGCTGGTAATCACAGCTTTATATTTCTGCAGTAAGCACTCTACCTACTAATAAGCTATCTCTCCAGCCCAATGAAGAGCTTTAATAAGAAAGGAAAACACTGGAGGATATGAGGATGGTGATGGGCAAACCTAGAACAAGTAGCAAACACACCACCTCTCTGCAAGCTCAACATCATAGCAACTTACATGGTTTGTGTTATCTGATGCCCGGAATCAAAGAACATGGAATGGCGGTACACATTCTGATAGTATATGAAGGTCAAGGTTCTGTAAATCTAAACTAACACGACTTAACAATGAACACCTTAATCATCTAAGTAGAAATTTTTCTTGAGACTCTAGAATGAGAATTTAGAATACCCAGCAAAGGGAGGGGAATGAAAAGCAACCCAGCCAAGGGAAACACTCAAGCGCGAAGCCAAGGTTGCAAAGTCTTAGAGTCATCTGAGCCTCAACAACCAAATCACCATATGAAAGCAGTAGATCCTGGAACAGAGATGTGAGGCTCAGCCCAGAAGCAAGGCTAGCCCATCTAGCCCCCCCCCCAAAAGCCAATCAAAGAGAAAGTAATCTTGATGTGCAAACAAAGGAGATTTGCTGCAATATGAACATGGTGAGAAGAACAACAGAGGTCCAGTGAGCCCCTTGAGTCCAACCGTAGGGCCCTGACATGAAGATTAGGTTGAAATGGAGGCAAGGGGCATACATAACTAAGCACTCGTGGTTAAGGTGAGGTCTTGCTCACAATCATTGTCTGGGCTCCAGTTTCTCTTGGAAGGTAATCTGGTAAGTTGCCAGAACTATGTGAAATATTCGTGGGAGTCAAGTTCTCCTCTGCCTGGTTCCAGGGCCCTGGCCTTTCCCTATACCTGAATGAGACTCCTGGAAAGATTCTAATTTCTTGGATTCCCCTGTCCCAATAGTTTGGTAGCTGAAGGGAGGCATACAAGTGTCTCTATTGATGTCTTCATTCCTTTCGGCATGGTTATAAGTCCACCTTTCAGGTTCTGGTGAGTATTCAGGCAGATCCAAAATAGGTACTTGCTTGTTCTCCAAGAAGCCTTGTTGGTCAAGGCAGCAAATCACAGGCAGCCCATTTCCTCATTCTTTCACGCTCTGTGGTTCTGGCTCTCAGGTTCCTTGACTTGACTGAAAGAATTAAAATACAGAAACAGTGGTTAATAAAACCTCAAACCACTTTCATTTTTCATCTGCCTCGGATGGCAGGAAAGAACCACCCCTTGCTACAGCAAAGGCTCGAAGTCTGGGGAATCTGGTTATAGGAAAGGCAAGGGGATGCCCAGGTGTGCATGGGGCTACATGCCTCTTATAACTGAACTTTGAAGACAGAAGCAGGAGGATGAAGAGCTTAAGGTAACCCTCAGCTACATAGTGAGTTTGAGGAAACTTGAGGAGAATAAGACCCTGTCTGAGAGAACATAAGAGGGATAAGAGGAAAGGGGGGGGGGTAAGGAGGACAGGTAAAAGGAGGAAAAAGATGAAGGAGAAGGAGGAGGGGGGAATAAGGGGAATATGAGGAGGAGGAGGACAAAGAGGGAGGGGGGAGGGAGGAGGAGGAAGAAGAGGAGGAAGGGAGAGGAGGAAATCCCTTTCAGAACTGAAAGGAGTTCAGAAAGACTCTGCTGGCCCACTTGCCACCTGTCCCTTCCTGGCTTTCCCTACAGAACACTTAGTCATGCTGCTGTCCCTAGCTCGCCTGGATTTGCTCCACTTTCACTTGCCACAGGCAGGGAAGGCTTGAAAAGCTGTGTTAATGGAGAGAGACACTCAACAAGCCTCCTGAGAGCTAGAGATCTGAATCCAGAGACCCAAGGCCAGGGAGCTGAGGATGGAGCTCAGTTGGTAGAATGATTGCATAGCCTGCACATAGCCCTGGGGTTCATCCTTAGTACCACACAGACCATGTGTAGCGTGGTACATGTCTGTCTGCAATCCCAGCAGTGGGGGGGGGGGGGGAAAAAGGCACCCCCACACACACACACACACACACACACACACACACACACACACACACACACACACACACACACACACACAAAGTAAAATACTGAAAACCAGCCTTTTGCTCAGCCTGGTAGCATATACTTATAAATCCCAGCACCAGAGAGATGGAGCTAGCAGAATTGTGAGTTTAAAGTCATCCTCATACTGAGCTCCAGGTTAGCCCAGGCTACACGGGACCCTGGAGAGTGTGGAAGGGGATAGAACATCACTTCCTCTTTAGGGGGTTGTTACCTCATCTGAAGAACAAGTTACACAGATTCTGTCTCAGCTCCTGAGTCAGGATAAAAGACAAGGAAAACATGAAAGGGCAGCAAAGAGCCTAACACTGGGGCTGAAGCCTCTTGCCAGCTGGGAGGTCAGCACAATTAACGTTTACTAAGAAGGCTGCTAACATAAAGATATTTCTTTCTTTTATAGACATTTACTGTGAAAAGAGCAATGAACTAGGCTTCTGGCATGAATGTATATGACCTTGGAAAGTTCCTGGTTCTTCTCCCCCAGACACTTCCTGAGAATCTCACGAACAAGACTATTCACTTTGATTACGATAAGTATCCTCTAACCTGCATCCCTTCCATCTAGACTCTTTCCATTATCATTTACAACCCTGTCAGATGGGCTCAGGAACCACACTGGCGTCTCACTAGGGTCTTTAGGAGCATTTTGAAGATAAGTTTCAAAAGCCTCCAAAATGGTATACACAGGAGAAGACCAATCCCATGCTCTCCCCAGGCATCTTTGTTTATTTTACTCGGGCATCTTCTCCCTGGGAACCCTCATGTTTAAAACCTGTATTAAAGCTGGTTAAATGGATCAGCAGGTTACAGCTCAAAAGCCTGGGGATCTGAGTCTGGGGACCTGAAACCCCCACAATGGAAGGAGAAAACTGACCCATGAGCATGACTGTCTACTGGCCACCACACACAGACACACACAGACACACACGCACACACACACACACACACACACACACACATACAGAGAAATAAATCTATTAAAAAATAATGACTGCAGACCATGCTGGCACCTGCCTTTTAAGTCTCAGCAGTTGAGAGGCAGAGTTCAAGAGAGGCAGAGTTCAAGAGGCCATCCTAGTCAACCTGGTCCACATAGCGAGTTCCAGGCCAGCCAGGGCTACAGGGTGAAACCCTGTCTCAAAAACAAAAACAAAACAAGACAAAACAAAAAAACTCGTATGTAAAATGCTTATTCATTATTGACTCAATTAAATCTTTAATCTAATCTTCAAAATTTTAGTTCAGAATTGTATTTCTCAGTTACTATGAGAATTTGACGTGTGGACATATGACTCAGCAGTTAGGGTACTTGCTCTTACAAAAGACCAGCACACACAAAACAGCTTACAACCATCTTTAACTCCAGTTCGAAGGGCTCCGACATCCCCCCTGGCCTCGGCATGGTGCACATATACCCAGGCAAAACATCCATACACATAAAATAAAAACAAATCAAATAGAGACTTTTTAGTGTAAAAATATTTAACATAAACAATATTTGATCTACTGATTTATTTAGAGCACACACATAGTAAATACTTGGAATAAAAAATTTAAATATATAGAATGCCCAGTTTAATTTGAATTTCAGATAAGCAGCATAGCTATTCATACCTAGTTTGAGCAAGGCCATGCGTTCAATCTCAGATGGTCCCTCCTAAACAAAAATAACAAATAAAGATAATATTTTAGTATTATACTTTTCAGCCAAAATTGCATGTGACTGGCCTATGCTAGTTTTTCATTATCTAAGATTCAAAAACCATTTTTTTTTTAATTCAAAAAATTTTGAGACTGTGTAACCCTGGCTGCCTTAGAAATACTATGTAGGCCAGGGTGACCTTGAACTCACAGAGATCCACCTGCCTCTGCCTCCCAAGTGCTGGGATTAAAGGTGTGTGTCACTATACCTGGCTAAAATTCAAAAACTTTAAATACTTTAAAATCTCTTTTATTTTTGTTTTAAAAGGTAAATTTACATTTATTGATTTGTTGTCTGTGCCAAGACGTGACGTGTGCAGAGGTCAGAGGACACCTTGTGGGAAGGAGTTGGTTCTCTTTTGCCACCACGTGAGGCCCAGGGATCAGTCAGCCTTGGTGACAAGGGCCTTTACCGGGTGAGTCAGCTCTCTGGCCACAGTTGATTTGTAGTTAGCATACAAAGTTCTGTGTTTCCTTGTGGCACGTACATACCATAATACTCACTTCTTATTCACTTCTCCACTGCCCTCCCTCATGCCCCTTCACTCCAAAAATTCAAAGTTAACTGGGCATCCTATATGGCATTTGGCAACTTTGCTTCCAATTACTAATCAAGGGTAGTACATGCTAATCCTCCTACCTAAAGACCAAGTAGATAAAATAAAAATTTTCCTAATGATTATATTTTACATGGTAATCACTAAATATTGCCCTAAGTGTTTCACATGCAGTATGTCATTAAGGAGGTATGCCAACCTGGGTAGGATGGTCGGTTTCCTTAACCATAGGATGGGCATAGTAAAACTAATTTAATGTGAGGGTTAAATTAGCTAATACCTGTAGAACACAACATCTGCCAGGTCTAGTGGTTCATGTCTTAATCCTAGCACTTGAAAGCCTGAGGCAGGGGGGATTTCTGCAAGCTGGAAGCTGGCCTGAGCTGTATAATGAGTATCAGGCCATATATATATATATATATATATACCTCTCATAAAACAAAACCAAAAAACCAGACAGTGGTGGGTGATGCACTTCATCAATCCCATCACTCAGGAAGCTCAGAAGATCTTGGGCAGGCTCAGGAAACATCCAATGGGTAAAACATTTGCTTGGAAGCATAAGTTCCTGTTCCAGAAATTCACATAAAGTTAGACTGGGTAGCATTTCAATGTTGAGATGGGAGTCAGACACAGGAGAATGCCCAGAAGCTCAAATGCCACTCTAGCTTACACAGCAGCAAAGGAGAGAACTTGTCTCAAAGAAAATGAAAGACAAGGATTTATATTGGATGTCTTCTGACCTACACACACACATACACACACACACACACACACACACACACACACGTTTGTGATGAAAAAGAACAAAACAAAATAATTTTTAAAATGGGCATGATGGTGCATGCCTCTAACCCCAGAACTCAGGGTGCAGAGGCAGGTAGATCTCTTGAGTTCAGTTCCAGCACCAACATCAAATGGTTCACATGTGCCTATGACACTGGCTCCAAGGGATCCAATGTCACCTTCTGGCCTCCTTGGGCACCTGAATGCATGTGGCAATACTAACACACAGATACAGGCACATATACTTAAATGAAAACAAATCATTAAAAATTAAAAGGAACTCTGGCAGTGATGACGCACACCTATGCTCCCAGCACTCAGGAGGCAGAGGCAGCCAGATCTCTGAGTTCAAGGCCAGCCTGATCTACAAATCAAATTCCATCTAAATCAGTGGCTGCCTATGTGTTTTCTTTAACATAAGCAAAGCCAAATGCTGATTACAGTTAATGATGGGCTTGCTAAAGTGCTTAGAGGAAGAGTGACCTCTACAGCTTTGTAGAAATTGTCAAAGAAAATCGGAATGAATGGGTAGAGACCAGGAGGGGTCAATAAAGAAATGCATGCCAGGGCAAACAGTAATAGGTTAATAATTATAGCATCTAAGTGGTAGGTGGCTGGGTTCTTGCTGGTCAGTCCTTCCACTGTATACCGTTCTATCTGTTTAGACATTTCCACAATGAAATGTTGGGGGTGGGAACCCCCGGCATACAGCCCCCTCCAGCTCTCTCTTCTTGCTTTCAAATCTAATGCTGCCTTTAGCCCATAAAAACTTCTAGTGACTCGCCTTTATACATTGCAGACTACAATATTTTCTTTCCCTAGACTGCTCACAGGAGAGGTCTGTCCTAAACCAGAATCTGCATTTCAAAACGGAAGAGGAGGAGGAAGAAGAGGCAGCAGCAACAGTAACAACAACAAAGACAACAAAGTAGACTAAAGTCACACCTAAAATTTCTTCAGGGAAGATAGAATCAAGCAACAAGTATCCAGGTCACTTTACATAAGCTGGGAAGGTGTCAGACAGGACACTCCCCGGAATCTCAGAAGTCATCCTGATTCACACAGATTTCTCCGAGGGTGGGGCGGCATGCAATGAGAACTATGCAGACAATGAGACTTTCCACTCAGTCCTAACGAACTCTCTAGGCTTGAATGGAGAAGAGACGGGTCCCACAATGTCAAGTGGTCTAGTCAGCCGCATTCGAGCTGTTTCCTCATCTGTGAAGAGCACTAGTGGTAGTGTCTTACTTACCTCTTAGGCTCATGGAAAAAAATGAACGGAGAGGGCACTGCCCAGGGCAGGGTCAAGAGTTCAGTAAAAAGACGTTTGATTTTGCAGATGCAGCAGCTGTGTCTCTGAGCAGTCAGATGGCTAATGAGTAGGACTCAAATCTGGCCAGTCCAATTCCAGGGTCATCTCACTCTACCCAGATGAACCAGTGTCTTCCCTACCTGCCCAAACCCCTTCAAGACAGGGTTCCTCTGTGTAGCCCTGGTTGTCCTGGAACTCACTCTGCAGATCAGGCTGACCTCGAACTCAGAAATCCGCCTGCCTCTGCCTCCCAAGTGCTGGGATTAAAGGCGTGCGCCACCATTGCCCGGCCAAGCTGTGTATTTGTAAAGCTTGGGTATGGCTCTCATTTCATCCCTTCATCTGAGAAAATAAGGAAGGCATTTACATTAGAAAGAGGTGTGTGTGTGTGTGTGTGTGTGTGTGTG
>NC_034592.1:137480347-137487686 GCF_900095145.1 Mus pahari | reverse complement strand
TGTGTGTGTGTGTGTGTGTGTGTGTGTGTGTGTGGTGTGTATGTGTGTGTGTATTCCCTCTTTGTGTGGTGGGGATTAAATTCAGGACCTCAAACATCCTAAGTACATGTTTTGTCAATGAGCTACATCCCCAGCAGTAAAATTTTATATGATCACTTATGGCACAATGTAAAATCTTCTTGTGCATATCCATCATTGTACACTTCTTTTAAGATTTATTTATCTTATGTTAGTACACTGACTGTCTTCAGACACACCAGAAGATGTCATCAGATCCCATTAAAGATGGTTTTGAGCCACCATGTGGTTGTCGGGAACTGAACTCAGAACCTCTGAAAGAGCAGTCAGTGCTCTTAACCACTGAACCATCTTTCCAGACCTATACAGCTCCTTACAGGACATTGGCTGAAGCTAGGCAGTGGTGGGTGGTGCACGCCTTTAATCCCAGCATTCAGGAGGTAGAGACAGGCAGATATCTGTGCCAGGGTTATACAGAGAAACCCTGTCTCAAAAGACCAAACACACACACACACACACACACACACACACACACACACACACTGTGGACTGGGCCCAGAGCATTTCTATCTCTGTTCTAACTATCCCTAGGCTTAGGCCTGGAAGCTTCTAGCCTCCCTACAATCTAATCTAGGCCTAAAATGTTTCAGCCTCTAAGACTTACTGATGAATAAGGTCACCCTTTCTAGTTCTTTCTCAACTCAACTGTTCTGGCTCAAACTTCTCTCTAAGCTGACTGATTCAAACTGGCTTTCCTTGGTTTCTCATTAAATTGCTCTGTTTGACCTCAAACTAACTCTGGTAATTAATTCTAATCTTCTGGCTCCTTCTTATTCTCTGGCTTTAACTGCCTCAGTTGGCCTGCACTGCACAAACTGCACACATTGAACTGAACAAATTAGTGAACTCAACTGAACTCAACCGCACTGCACAACAAACTGTACTGACTGAACTGATTAAACAATCTGTGCTGCTCTTAAATAGCCTCTCTCTCCTGTGCTGTTCTTCTCAGAGTTGGGCATATTCTGTCTCTGAATCATTCTGTCAAATCTTTCTCTGATTCATCACTTTGTCTGCCCCTCAATTAGTTATCAATTTTCAAACATGGGTCCTTCCTTCTACAAACTAACTTTACTTTCATTGGTTGGGATTAAAGATGTGTACTAAAGGCATGTCTGGCATTCCAGCCAGATCACACAGACCTAGAAGTTATTTGGATGTGATTCCCTTGTTAGAGCAGCTAAGTTGCTGAATTAAAAATCCTCTATATTCTATGATAACATTTTTAATGTTAAAGCCAGTGATGGTGCCCATAATCCCAGCACTTGAGAGGTAGAAGAATCAGTTCAAGACCAGCCTCAACTCTGTGAAATCATACCTCAAAATTACAAATCTTTTGGGCTAGGTATACAGCTCAGTTGACAGTATACTTGCCTAACATGCACAACACCTTGGCTTCAATACCTAGCTCCACGTAAATTACATGTGATCGTGCATGTCTGTAATCCCAGCACTCAGGAAGTGGAAGTAGAAGGATCAGAAGCTTTTGGTCATTCTAGGCTGCATTTAGTGAGTTCAGAAGCCAGCTTGGGCTATAAGAGATCCTATCTCAAAAACAAAGACAGTGAGTTATTCACTTAAAATGCTTAATTTTATGTTATATGAATTTTGCTTTAATTAATTAAAACATCTTTAAGGGCTGGGACTGTGGTTTGTGTTAGAGCACTGGTCTAGTATGGGCAAAGTCCTGGGTTCAGTCAGACCCAGGAGCACAGTAAGTAAGTAAATAAGGCTGGGGAAATAGCTCAGTTGGTAAAGTGGTTTCCATGCAAGTATGAGGACCTGAGTTCATATCCCAGCACCCGGCACCCACATAAAAAGTCACTCTTGGCCTCAGGCTCCCCTGTAACACCAGTGTTTTGAGGGTTGATATAGGAGAATTGCTGGAGCTTGCAGGCCACCAGACTCTCTTCCGGGCCAGCGGGCAGTCCCATCTCAAAGGTATAAAGCAGAAACTGAGAGCAGAGCACCCGGGGTGGTCCTCTGGCCTCTGCAAGTAAGTACACAGATGTACACACATGCCCACACATACATACATAAACACCGCACTCCACACACACAAGGTGGATAACATTCCTGACACTGGCTTCTTATCTCCACATTCACAAGAACATATGTACACACCCACAGGCATCAAGCATGTACACACACACACACACACACACACACACACACACATAGATGATAGGTAGATAGATAGATAGATAGATAGATAGATAGATAGATAGATAGATGAGTCAGAATGATAAGTGGGGCTGCAAATATGACTTAGCAGCTAATAGCACTGTCTGTTCTTCCTGTCTAATGGAATTCAATTCCCAGTACTCACATGATGGCTTACATTTATCTGTAACTCCAGTCTCAGAAGCTCTTAAGTTCTCCGATGGCCTCTGTATGTACTATGCATTCATGTGGTGCACAGGCACACATGCAAGCAAAACACTCATACACTTAAAATTAAAAGAAAATGATAGGCTACAGTTTTTTACAAATATGAATACAGTAAAGAACTATAGTCAGAATACATAAAGAACACTGATAGCTCATGACGATACTACAGATGACCCAATTAAAAACACATAAAAGATTCTAAAAGACAATTCACCAAAAGAGACGCAAAGATGGCTAGTAAATACATGAAGAGGGGCCAATATCCTTAGTCATAAACTAAACACAAATGAAAATCACTTATGGGAATGCCGTTTCACACCCACCAGAGTGGCTATCGCAAAACCCAAACCAAACAAAACCCAGCCCAGACAATAACAAGACTGTGGGAAAATCAGAAGTCTCAGATGTTGCTGAGGAATGTAACGTGGTCAGAAGTGAGAGCTGACCAGGAGGACTCGCAGAGAACACCATCGGGGGAGGGGAGTGTTCGGTGTGCTGTCCAGATTACACAAAATCTACACCCACAAATCATTAGAATTGTATGCTTATTCTTTGTTCAGTGTCCAGTGTATAAGTTATAAGTACAGAGTTAAGGCAATGAGGAAGAAAGGCAGAGGATATGGCTACTTGAAGGGTTTTGTCAATATTTTGAATTTTATTTTGGAGGAGGTTTTTACAAGCTGCCATATTATTAGTTTAAAACACTAAATAGGGTGTGGCGGCACTGCCCACAGCCTTGGACACAGACTGGAGGATTGCCAAAAGTTTGAAGCTGGTCAAGGCTGCCCAATGAGACCCTGCCTCAAAACACCAACCCAACCAAACAAATAAACAATAAAAAGTCCCAATTAAGCTGGGCATGGTGGTACACGCCTTTAATCCCAGCACTTGGGAGGCAGAGGCAGGAGGATTTCTGAGTTCGAGGCCAGCCTGGTTTACAGAGTGAGTTCCAGGACAGCCAGGACCATACAGAGAAACCCTGTCTCGAAAAACAAAAACAAAAAACAAACAAACAAACAAAAAAAGTCCCAATTATATAACGTAAAGGAAGCTCAAAATCAAACAAGTGGAATTGTACCCAATAGAGGTGTTACATAGGCAAAGCATTCACATGACAACAAAAATAAAGTCTTAAAAATAGGTTAAACTTGAATTCTGATGGGGATATTCAAATGATATAAACTGTCTAGTGCCTGTGCGGGATCTTAGGAGCTATTAGTGCAGTTGCGACCCCTCCCATACCATGATGGTTTATATTGATTTTCATTTTGATGTGACTGAGAATCATTTAGAAGACCAACTTCTGAGTGTGTCTGTGAGAGAATTTCTAGATGAAGTTAAATGAGGTGACCCATGTTGAAGGTAGGCAGTACCATTGTCAAAATTTTATTTTGAGAGTTTATTTTTATTTTCTGTGTATGAGTCCTTGTTTGAATGTACATCTGTGAGGCACACACATGCTTGGCACCCACAGAGGCCCTTAGACAACATCAGATCCCTTGGGAACAAGAGTTACAGGCAGTTGTGAACTGCTATGTGGGTGGTAGGAATTGAACCCAGGTCCTCTGCAAGAGCATCCAGCCTTCTTAACATCTCTCCAGTCCCTAGTATATTTTTTTTTGGGGGGGGGGGGTTGGTTTTTCGAGACAGGGTTTCTCTGTGTAGCCCTGGCTGTCCTGGAACTCACTCTGTAGACCAGGCTGGCCTCAAACTTAGAATCCGCAGGCCTCTGCCTCCCAAGTGCTGGGATTAAAGGCGTGCGTCACCACCGCCCGGCTCTCCAGTATATTTTTAATCTCACATATATCTAGACATTTGACATCTTTTATGCCTTCCATGTGTTTGCTTAATTTTTGGCCATACGTAATATAGTCACAATCATTGTTTTAATGTTCTTGCTACATATTATTACAGAAAAACACTTATGTATAAAAAAAAAAAAACAGTGCTCCTTAAAAGAAATGAGAAAGCAAACACATAAAGAAAAATTGATTTATTTGTAATTTAGCCAAGACAGAGAGCAATTCCTAGTTTCACTCCATCATGTAGTGCCAGGAGAGTGCTATTAAAGATGATATGGTCTAAGTTTATAGGTAAGGTGTAGCAAACACCAGGAAATATGCATATAGTGATTTGCCAAAGCTGGCTAAAATCTGAGATGGAACAGAGCTGAGCATGGACCATGCATATACAGGGCCCTGGGCTCTATTCCTAACATTACCTAAACATCCAAAGTTAGATATCACATAGTGGGTTCTGGACCAACCAGAGCTACATACTGGTCAGAGGACAGACAACCTTCAGAAGTGTTCTCTTCTTCTACCAAGCGGGAGCTGGGAATTAAGCACAGGTCTTTCAGACTTGGCAGCAAGCATCTTTACCCACTGAGCCATCAACCAGCCCTAACATTTTTTAAGAATGCAACTTTGTACCAGGCATAGCAACATATTCCTGTAACTCGAGTAATCAGGAGGTGTAGTAAGAATTCAAGAGTTTTGGTTTCTTTAAAAAGCACAAAAATATTATAAGACTATGTTTTCATTTTAATCCCAGGTGTGGGACACGGGGCTGCTTCAGATGGTCCCTAGAGGCTGACTATGATTTGCCTCATGCTCTGGCAGGGGTGTAATTTTGCCAGGTACAGATAGTTCTGGTGATGGAGTGATGTCTGGGGACTTTTCAGAGGGAATATAAATGCTAGGGCCCTGAGAGGCAGAGTGTGCTGCTGGTTGGCTGTTGTTGGTCACAGTTTGTTAAGTAGTCATGAGCAAAGAAGAAACAAGAAGAAAAAAATAGATATCCCGATGGTGACAATTAAACTGACCCCCAAGGAACTTGAAGCCCCTAAACAGCAGGAAGAGGTCTGACTTTACTAAGGGATCTCCTTGCTTTACCTCGCTCCTTTTTTCTCTCTTATCTAGTGTTAGGGCGTTGAAAGGAAGAAGGGTGAAAGAAAGAACCCACAAAGTAGCAAAGAACAGCTACAAGGAGGCATAGACAGAATCGTCAAGAGTTTGAGGCCAGCATGGATTACACGGCAAATTCCAGGCCAGTCAGGGTTACATAGCAAGAAATGCCTCAACACAAAACAGAACAACAAAAATACTAGACTGAAAAATAAGTACTTGTTATAGTCATTTTTATGAGTTTGGTCATAGATGAATGAAAAAAAAAAAAAAAGAAATATAAAAGGAAAGGATTTGGCTGCTCCTAGGTGTGGTGGAGGAGAAAGTTCCTTGTAGATAAAAGAGAGAGCACAGCCAGGAGACACCTGGGAGAGGCCAGACTGAGCCAGAGCAGGTGAGGAGAGGGGAGAGGGGGGAGAGGAGAGGAACTGCCAACAAAGAGGGGCAACCTGGAACAATGGGCTGTCCAAGGGTAAAGGGGAGACCAAAAAAGGCCAAGTAATCAAAGTGGTTGGGTTACATAGATAAGAGCAGTGGGGGGAAGGGTGGCCCGGCTTCTACACTGAAGAAGTTTAGAGTTGTGGGCAGGGTATGCCAGCCACGCCCTGTAACAGGTAGGGACTGAGGGATGGTGGGAGAACCTGGCATCCTCTTTGATATATTAGCCAGTTAGCCATTGAGCCTGTGTTTGAGTTGTATGTCATCTTGACCAAACTAGTGTAATCTGAGAGGAGGGAACCCCAGTTAAGACATAAGACTGGGCTGTAGGCAAGCCTATTGCACATTTTCTTAATTAGTGATTGATGTGGGAGGGCCCAGCCCATTGTGGATGGGGTCACTCCTGGGCTGGTGGCTCTGGGTTCTATAATAAAGCAGGCTGAGTAAGCCATGCTGAGCAAGCCAGTAAATGGCGCTCTTCCACAGCCTCTGCATCAGCTCCTGCCTCCAGGTTCCTTCCCTTCTTGAATTCCTGCTCTGACTCCTTCCAGTGATAAACAGTGATGTGGACCCTTTCCTTCCCAGTTTGCTTCTGGCCGTGGCGTTTCATCACAGCAACAGCAACTCTAAGACAGCCAGGTATCGGCTTGATAAGGGGTTCTTTGAAGCTTTACATGTTGGAAGGTTTCTATAATACAAGAGAGACGTAAAGGCATTTTCCATATAAAGATGCCGTCACAGTCACATCAAGAGTTCTTTAAATATTAACTCAGTTTCTACTTCTGAAGCAAAATTTGGAATCTTTGCTTGGTAGGATAGTAACTGACAATGACAAACATCAAAACTTTAGACCTTTTACAAATTTAGGGAGCAGTACCTGTGATGTCACACTCATTCTCCGACATGTAACAAACGCAGACACATTTCACATGTTCAGAAATAACATGCCGGCAGTAAGCTGTTTCTGTTTTCCAAGACAGAGTTTCACTGCAGCCCAGCAGTCCTCAAACTCTCTATGTAGCCAAGAGTGACCTTGAACTCATCACTTTCCTGGGAGTACAGGCCTGTGCCATCACTCCCAGCATAAAAAGCAAGTTTTTATCTGTATGGTCCTGATTGTATGTCAGAAATATTTTTTTAAAATTTCACTGGCTACTTTCTAGGTCTAGATATAATGCACACACACTGAATAACAGTGAGCACCGGTTGGCCACTTTGTGGGTATTAAACACATGCCTTTGACTCTTCTGTAACATTTAGATAAGTTTTAGACATATGGCTTTACACATTATAGATACACAGGGTTTAAAATATATTAAAATCAGCTAAGGGGCCAGCAAGACGAAGATGTCTCAGTAGATTAATTTGCTTACCTAATGACCCAGCTTTGATCTCTGGGACCCACATGGTGCAGGGAGAAAACCAACTCCCACAAGTTGTCCTCTGACCCCAATTATGCTCTCTCTCTCTCTCTCTCTCCCCCCCCGTGTGTGTGTGTGTGTGTGTGTGTGTGTGTGTGTGTGTGT
>NC_034592.1:137470072-137480309 GCF_900095145.1 Mus pahari | reverse complement strand
TGTGTGTGTGTGTGTGTGTGTGTGTGCGCACACCTGTGGTATGTGTGCACACCAGAAACACACTAAATGAAATTAAGAACAAAACAAAGACTGGAGACATGACTCAGTGTTCAAGAGCACTGGCTGCTGTCCCAGATGACCCAGGTTCGATTCCCAGCACCCACATGGCCGACCCTCTTCTGGCCTCCTCAGCCAGCAGGCATACATGTGATACACAGACATACATCACACAAAACACCCATTCACATAAAATAAATAAAACTGCTTCAAGTCAGTTGTTTGTTAAAAAAAAAAAGGTTGTTTAAAAGACCTTAACATAAACATATACTTGAATGAAATCAGAAAACATAATCAACTGGCTTACTAAATCATACAATTTTGTCCCCTAAGCTAATAGCGCTTTGTAAATATCACTAAACAAGGACACACTTTTGAGAAAGCCTTGTTTCTTTAGACACAAAGAATTTGTTCAAGTTTTACATTGTTGCGATGTTTTGACCTTAGGAAATCCTTTAAATAAAGTTGCATTTTGAGGACAGAGCACACCATTTAGTAAATAGTGCATTTGCCTAGAATGTGCAAAACCTTCTTTTGACTCCCTGGTACCACATAAATCAGACATGGTGGCCCATCCAATTATCTCAGCATTTCCCAGCTAAGGGCAGAAGATTCAAGGTCCATTCTTGGAAATATAGTGAGCTCGTGGCCAGCTTGGGCTACATGAGACCCTGTCTCAAAACAAAACAAAGCAAAACAAAGCAAAACAAAACAAAATATCATTTAAGAAAAACCATATTTTAATCCAGGTGATGGTAGTGCCTGCCTATAATCTCAGCATTCCAGAGGCAGAGGCACGTGAATCTCTATGAGTTCAAAGCCAGCTTGGTGTACAGAGCAAGTTCCAGGATAGGCAAGGCTACACAGAGAAATCTGTTGCAAAAACAAACACACAAACAAACAAAACAAAACAATAAAAGCACATTTTAACAGTGAAGTCATCCTGTAAATGCTAGGTATTAGTTTGTGTGTGTGCGCGCTATAATACCATGGCACATAGGGAGAGGTCAGAGGACAACGTGCAGGAGTTACTTCTCTCCCTTCCCCATGTGGGCTCCAGGGATTAAACTCAAGTCATCAGTGAGAGTCTGCACCACTAAGCCACCCTGCCTGGCCCCTGATTTTTTTTTTTTTTTTAAATTGGATAACGGCCATTGTGAGTTCCACTAGTTAACTGCTAGATCTTTTTTTTTGTAATCCTGCAGGCATTAGCTTCTTCTGGGAAGCAATTCAGTTACTTGGTAATGGTCTGATCTTTTGGAGTCTTACTTTTAATATTAAGTGTGATCAAGGTACTTCAGTTCTGGCCTAAATTCCCTCCAGTACTGAGGCGCTACCCTCCTGTCCTCCACCAAATGCCTTGGGAAGCACTAATCTTCTTAGTCATGCTGGATGGAACAGATGGTATCCCTGGGCCTGCGTGAGCCCTGGACACTGCTATCTCTAGCTCTTCAGGGTATTTCTCCCCTTATGCTCAGATAGCTTCTTTGTATGCACACACTGTTGAGTGTGCAGCTGGACACTCGAGTAGCACTCTCCCTGAGCAGCAATCTCCCTGAGCCCCCTCTTCCATACATCCGGCCTCCTGTGTCTCTTGTTTTGTTTTGTTTTGTTTTGTTTTTGCTTTTTGAGACAGGGTTTCTCTGTATAGCCCTGGCTGTCCTGGAACTCACTTTATAGACCAGGCCGGCCTCGAACTCAGAAATCCGCCTGACTCTGCCTCCCGAGTGCTGGGATTAAAGGCGTGCCCCACCACCGCCCGGCTTTTTTATATTTTTTTGTTTTGTTTTGTTTCTCTTCAGGTTCAGTTCTTTCTCCCCAGAGTCTGCAGGACTCCGCCTGGGTCTCCTCACTCTATTCGATGGCCTGAAAATTGTCTAGTAGTTTGTAAACACCACGGTCTTGTCTCACTTGTTTTTAATCCTTCGCTGCTTGATTTCCCTTTGAGTTGCTTCGTTCCCCCCCCCCCTGTTTTCGTTTTCAGATGGCCAGGTAAATCTACATCCCTTTAACTGCAAGGGGAACACTGCTTTAAAATGTTTTACATGTCCAGGCCACGTCCTAGACAGACAATTGAAGCCAAATCTTTGGAGGCATCAACATTAACCCCTTAGGCTATTCCAACATGCATCCAAGCTTAAGAACCAATAATATCCAGTAAGTTTTTTTTATTGGCTTTTCCATTTATAAATCATTTATTTGGAGCCTGGAGTGATGACTCAGTTGGTAGGATGCTTGCCTTACAAATGTAAGGAGCTGACTTAAGATCTCTATAACCCATGGTAAAGGGGGCGGGGTGAGCCAGGTGCTGTAGCCCACCTTGTAAAACCAGGGATGGTGAGATGTAAGATGGAGACAGGCAGGTTCCTGGACCTTTGGCAGGCCAGCTAGCCTGGGCTATGTGGTTAATTTCTTGGCCAATAAGAGAGTGTGTCTCTAACAAAAAGATAAAGGTGCCTAAGGGTTGATACCCAAGGTGTCTGCCCGTCACACTCATGCTGTGCAATGCATGCACACGCGCACACGTGCACACACACACACACACACACACACACACCTCATGTCAAAAATAATAATTATTTGGGAGATAAAAATAGAGTGTTTGCTAGGCACACCTGAAATCTTCAGTTTGATTCTCAGTATCACACATACGCACACATTATTATTTATTTCTTTATTTTCACCTGTAACTTCAGGACTTGGAAGTCTGAGCCAGGAAGATCATGGACCATGAGTTTAAGGGTTAGCCTGGGCTATTTAATGAGACCATTAAAACAAAACCCCTCTTCTCTTTGTAACCTAGCTTAGCTGCAGAAGGAAAGTGTCGGAAGATGTTTGCAAGTTCTGCTGAAAGCCTGAATAAAGAAATTGACTGTCCCCTGATAAAAAAAAATTCAAAGCTGGCCTCAATAGCCAGGCAGGGATGAGAGTTGAGAAGCTACTGGGGCGGGGCTGTACCTGACAGCTGGAGGGGGCTTCCGGGGTACCTTAGTCTGCAAAGTGGTGTTTCATACCCGAGCTCTATTTTCATGCCCCAGCAGCCCGGAGGCAGAAGGTACTCTCTCTGTTTGGCAGATGAAGAAATGGTATTCAGGAGGTTGAGAAACTTTTCAAAGGTCAAGTCCATAGCACGGTTAAAATTTAAACCTGGTTCCCAGAGATATAAGGAGCAAAACAATCCTTTGCGGGGGTCAGGGAACATCCCTGGAAAGTGCTGAGATAGAGGAAATTTTTTGAACATAGGCTTCCTAGCAGATGAGCCAAGAAAGACCTGATGAGTTCCAGGGTGGGGTGGAGCGGTAGAAACTGGAACCTCGGGGTGGAGGGAGCTGGGGAAGGAGTGACTGGGGCGGGAGGGGCAGTGTGTGTGGGGGGAAGGCACCCGTCTCCACTCGGCCTTAGGGAGGGGAGCCAGAGGTTCCCGGCAGGGTTTGTTCTTGGGCTAGGGTATTTCGGACCTGAACTCTGAATGAAATTGCTAGAAAAATGAGGAGACCAGGGCTGGTGAGATGGCTCATGAGGAGAAAGCGATTGCTCTGCAAGTCTGACAACCTAAGTTTGATCCCTGGAACATAAGATGGGAGGAGAGAAGTGTCCTTTGACCTCCATGGTCATGCATAGCATGCCTTTATAAAATCCCAGAACTCGGAAGGCAGAGGCAGGTGGAACTCTAAGTTCAAACCCTGTCTTGAAAAACCAATAAACAAACAAACAAACAAACAAACAAAAATTCAAATAACTAAATACCATGTAATACTCAATAATATAGCAATATTGCCCTCGTCTGTGGGGTGTTTGGTATGAGTCAACCCTTTTCCGTTTGTCATCTTATTGGATCTGCATTCTAATTGTATGAAGCCCTTTTAAGACAAAGGAAAGGCTGAGGAAAGATGCTCAGAGGGAAAGGCACTTGTCTCTCAGGCCTGCTGACCTGAGCTCAACACCCAAGAACCCGCCCAGCAGACGGAGTAAACTGACTCTTGGAAACTGCCCTCTGACCCCCATGTGTGCATCATGGCATGTAGGTGCCCACACTCACAGGCATACTTTATACACATACATGATAATAAATGAATAAAGTTTAAATGTAAAAAACAGGGAAAAGAAGGAAAGATGTTTGCATTCATTATTTCTGTGTAAGAAATTCCTCCAAAACTCAACAGTTTAAAACCATAAAATGGGGTTATCTTACCTGTCTTCTGTGATTCTAGAATTCTCATGAAGCTCTAGTGAAGATGTGAACTAGAGCTGCAGGTATTTAAAACCTTGAGTGGGGCTAGAGGTGAGGGCCCAGTTCTAAGAGTTATAGCACAGGGCTAGCAAGTCAGTTGGAAGGGTTTCCGTACTTGTAACACATGGTCTGAACGCCTCTTCTAATATTGATGTTTATGTGCTATTCTGAGAGTGTTGGGAGGTGGGGTTGTCAGGAGGTTAATCATATCAGGAAAGCTAAAGCCAACATTGTGGGGGTGGGTTGATCATCAGAAGCAAGAGCAAGACCAGCCCCCTCCCCCCCCCCCACACTCTGCTCCTTTTCTTCCATGCATCTTGGCCACCATACCTCTTGCTGAGTCATGGTGCAGCAAGAAGGCCCTCAGCAGAGATGAGCTCAAGGACTTTGAGCCAATTTAACTTCTTTATAAGTGTTATAGCAGCAGAAAATGGACCCAGCCCCTAGCTGTGTGGCTCTTTCCTTGGGCAGCCTGACATGGGAGCTGACTCTCCCCATAACCAGCGGCTTCTCTGCCCCGAGGTTGGGCTCTCACTTCTGCAATCCTTCAGTGGTGAGAGAGGCCGGCCAGTCACATTCGTGAGAAGGAACTGCCTACAATAGGGAATAGATACCCTAAGGTAAAGACCTCTGAGGGCCATCTCAGAGCCACCACAGCAATAAACTAATTTATCCAAGGTCACACACGCGTGGGAAGTGTTAGCCCTGAGCTTTGTGAGTTTGTGTACGTTTATGTGTGATGTGTGAATGCACACATGTCTGGGGATGTGCCTGCTCACACTGGTGTATGTTGAAGTCACGGGTCGGCAACAGGTGTCTTCCTTAATTGCTTCTAAACCTGATTTTTTTGAGACACAGTCTCTCATTGAAACTGGAGCTGGACGGTTTGACTAGATTGAACGGCTAGAAAGCCCCACCCACAGGGTCACCTTTATCTACTCACTCCCACACTGGGACTACAGAAGCTCACTGCCACACCTGGATGGTATGGGTTCTGGAGATTTGAACTCTGAAACCTGTGCTTGTATAGCAAGCATTTTATCCATGGGGCTCTTTTTCCAGACTCTAGAGGCAGGCTGTGAACTCTAGCAATTACTGCATTACAGACTTGACAGTCAGACAGGCAAGCGTCTGTCCTGGAGACATGCATGCTTGCGATCCTGCTTCAGATTCCAGTGGTCAGGTCACCAGACACTATCTTATGTGTCAGATGGACACTTGTCAAAGATGTGGACTTGAGCGTGCTCATAAAAGGCTATGCAAACATCGCTTCTCGTGTGGACTTGGCGTGTCAGAGGGAACCTGGATTTTAGCTCCAGCTTTGTGGTTGATTTACTATGGGACCTCAGACAGCTTCCAGCCCCTTACGGATCCTTTGTTTTCTCACCCATGTGCCAGAACAGTTCAATTCCATGGACTCTGAGGTCCTCTAGCAGGGAGACTGGGGGATTTCATGCATAGAGCCGTCTACAGGGAATGCTCAGGGGTTCCCTTCCCACATTCCCTGACTCTCCCGAGCCACCCTTTCCAAAGTGCTTTAAGAACTGTCTCTGATTGCTGGGTACTTAAGTTGTCCTCAAGTGAAGTGGACCCTTCAGGTGTGAGGGGCACCCCTCTTAACACTCGCCAGATCAGGCCAGGCTGCTCAGCCCTGCTTCACCCGAAGCTGGCTGGTACCATTGTTTCCCCACAAAGCCGGGCTACTTTCCAATTGTTGATGCCCTCTGGCCAGGGGTGAGGCTCAAAGGACTTAGTTGTGTGGCTTCCTCCCTCCCCTAGGGCAGGCCTGGGTCACCCAACAGGCTGACTCAGCCCCTGCAGAGGAACAAAGAAGATAGAGATGGTTAATGGAAAGAATTTGACATTTACTACCGCCCCAAAAAAACTTCGAATAATTACCATGAGGAATATCCCCACACTTATTCTGCAATCCAGTGACATTTTACAAACGTTGGGATGTGGGCGCTGTTCTCAATTCCAGTACTTAGGGACCCATATCATTATTTTAAAAGATTTGTTTTTCATGTGTGTGTGTGTGTGGTGTGTGTGTGTGTGTGTGTGTGTGTGGTGCATGTGGGTACACTCACTCATGCATGTGTGTGGAGGCCAGAGATCAAAGTTCAATGTCATACTCTATGGTTCTCCAGCTTATTTTTGGGGAGAAACTGCTCACTGAACCTGGCGTGGGATTGGCTGGCAGCTGAATCCCCGGGGATATGCCCGTTGCTATGCACCTATGCTGGCATTATTGATAATCATACCATGCTTTGTTGTAAGTACCAGACCGGGTCCTCATGCCGACACAGTGAGCACTTTACCTACTGAGCCATCTCCCCCACCCTAATAATAATCCTTTACTTTACAAAGTTTCTCCTCAGTATTAAGCCCTGTAGGAATTATGAAGAGGAGGCTCCACCCCCTTCTAAGATCATGAAAAGACAGAGGGGGGGGGGAGTGCAATCCCAACTCTGCCCAACAGGTGGTACGGTACTCTCCGTGCATGTAACGCCTTCGGTCCTTGCCACCATCTCTCAGACCACTTCCAGGAAATCTTCCCCTCACAGAAGGAAAAGTGTACATGAGGTGATACAGTCTGTCCAGGATCACACAGCCAATCAATGTTAGAGTCTGTGAAGAAGAAGTGAAATTCCTCTTTTGGTCCCTTTTCCAATCCTTGCTTGCAGAGTCACCTGCTCATACGCGCACATCGTGCCGGGTCCGGTTCCTATGCATTGGTGCTACAAGTGGTTGTTATCTTCCTGCATTTTCCAAGGAGGTCATGTTCTGCAACTAGCTTTTCCTTCTTAACCCCAAAGACTTAGAATCTTTGCCATTTGGGTTTTAATTGATTTGTTGATTGATTGATTTCTGTTGTTTTTCAAAACAGGGTTTTTGTTGTTGTTGTTGTTGTTTTTTCCTCTGTGTAGCCCTGGCTGTCCTGGAACTCATTATGTAGACCAGGATGGCCTCCAACTCAGATATTCGCCTGCCTCTACTTCCTAAGTGCTAAGACTAAAGGTGTGCGCCACCACCGCCAAGCCTGTTATATTTTTTTTGACAAAGGTTCATGAAGCCCAGGCTGGTCTTGAGAGCTCATTCTGTAGCCCAGCCAACCCTGAACTCCCTTCCTTCCTGCTTCCAGCTCTCTGGTGGTGGGATTCGAGGTGTGTACCACACACACCGCTGAATTAGCACGTGTTCTTGTTGTTTGTTGAGACTAAGATTCCTTGTGCGAATCTTGTGTGGACAGCTCCAGCTATCCAGAAACTTCTCTGTTGTCCCCAGCTGGCCTCAATTCAGAGACCACCATCTTGGGGCTGGGATAATAGGTGTTCCTCACCACCACCCATCTTAAATTGATACCTTTTTTTGTAGCCAGGCAGTGGTGGCACACGCCTTTAATTCCAGCATTTAGGAGGCAGAGGCAGGCAGATTTCTGAGTTCGAGGCCAGCTTGGTCTACAGAGGGAGTTCCAGGACAGCTAGGGCTACACAGAGAAACCCTGTCTGGAAAAACAAAAACAAAACAAAAAAAGATTTATTTATTTCATTCATATGAGTACACTGTAGTCTATCTTCAGACACACCAGAAGAGGGCACTGGATCCCATTACAGATGGTGTGAGCCACCATGTGGTTGCTGGGAATTGAACTCAGGACCTCTGGAAGAGCAAGCAGTCAGTGCTCTTACCCGCTGAGCCATCTCTCCAACCCACATCAGCCCCCATCATTTTTAAGATGGGTAAAATGATAGCAGCCAGTGGAGAGGGTTGAAATGAGACCTGCATGTGAAGCAAACAGGAAAGGGTCTCATAAGCATGGGGGTATATATTCACAACCCACATACTAAGAAGTACTGGATGGCAACCACATGGTGGCTCAAACCATCTGTAATGGGATCCAATGCCCTCTTCTGGTGTGTCGGAAGACAGCTGCAGTGTACTCATAATAAATCTAGAATAAAATAAATCTAGAAAAAATTTTTTAAAAAAGATGATGAGGGCTTCAGATATGGCTCAGTGGCAGAGCACTTTCCTAGCATGTTCAGTCTTCACTGTGAGAGAGAGAGACAGGGAGGGGAAGGGAGAGAAATGGTGGTGGTGGGAGAAAGAGATGGGGTGGGGGTGAAGAAGAGGGAGAGCCCTGGAGAGGTTTATAGCCGTGCATTGCATAACAATGTTTTGGCCATGAGGGGAAAATGGCAGTGATCCCTTAAGATTATAAAGGAAAACAGATCACTGTGGTAATCCCAGAACCTGAAAGACTGAGGCAGGGGGATTGCTAGTTTGGACTGGCATAGATGTACTGGTTACTTTTATGTCAATTTGACACAAGCTAAGGTCATCTGGGAAGAGGAGCCTCAATTGAGAAAATGCCTCCATCAGATTGGCTTGTGGGGCATTTTCTTGATCAATGATTGACATGGGGGGGCTCAGTCCATTGTGGGTGGTGCCACCCCTAGGCAGGTGGCCCTGGGGTGGTATAAAAAGGCAGGCTGAGCAAGCCATGGAGAGCAAGCCGGTCAGCAGCATTCCTCCATGTTTTCTGCTTCAGTTTCTAACCCTGGGTTCCTGCCTTGATTTTCTGCCCTGACTTCCCTCAGCGAAGGACTATAAACTGTACAATGAAATAAATTCTTTCCTCTCCAAGTTGGATTTTTGGTCATGGTGTTTGTCATAGCAATAGAAAGAGGACAATGAAGTACATAGCAAGGTCCTATCTTGATACACATACATATATTGTTGGAGCTGGAGAGGTGGCTCAGTGGTTAAGAACATTTGTTCTTGCAGAAGACCTTGGATCTGATACCTTCTAACTTCTTTGGGCACCAGATACTCACATGGTGCACAGGTAGATGTGTGAGCAAAAACTCATATATATATATATATATATATATATATATATATATATATATAATGAATAAATATAAAAATTAAAAATTTAAAATTATAGCAAAGCTGAAATTTTTCCATTTCCCAGGGATGCTATAGTTCCCTGTTAAGGTGTGGGCATGGTTCTGTTCTTGTTATTTCCGGTGGAAACCCACTGGATTGCCATCATATACATTACAACCGTTCAGTTGTTTATAGTACACAATACATGATAATGACAATAAACAGTGAATCTTAAAATAATCTTACCTGAAAAACAAAGAAGGTTCACTGTAGAACAGGGTGCTGTGGGCAGGCTTTGTGGCACAGACCTGTAATTCCAGCACTTGGTAGGTGAAGACAGGACGAGCAGGAGTTTTCCTCAGCTACATCAGGTCTTCAAGGCTAACCTGGGCTACAAGAGACCATGTCTTACACAAACAGGAAAACCACAAGTGTTACTATGACAGCAACCTCTTCCATCATATGTTTATCAAGAGGCCATGTTGAGTGACTGCCATATGAATACCATGTACATTTGCATAAACACCCTTGGACGTCTACGCAATGGCAAACTTGCCCAGTGATGCATTTCTCGGGGTGCAACCCTGCCAGGTAAGTGAAGGATGATGCACCCCACCAGGGGGTGGAGCAGTATTTAAACTGAGTTCACGGTTAAACTAAGTGACTCTTGAAAAAGCAATCGGTTCATTTCTTCTCCCCTGGCATGTGTTTAGGCCCTCGCCTACCTTTCCTTCATTAAAAAAAAAAAAATTAAAGGGAACAACATCCTTGTACACACTACTTCACAGCTATAAGGGAACATCCTGTACACACTACTTCACATCCATATGGATGTCTCCAAGGTGGGCTGTGATGCTGCCTCTCCCAGTCGATCACTGGGTAGGGGATTGTTACCTTTCCTGTACAGTGACATTGCTTAACATTTCTCCAGAAAGTTGTTTTGCTGTTTTGTTCTGTATTTTTTTTTCTTATCTACAGTTTTTTATGTTAAAATACTTTTTATTGTAAACATTATTATTATTTTTGTTTGTTTGTTTTTTCGAGACAGGGTTTCTC
>NC_034592.1:137461184-137469982 GCF_900095145.1 Mus pahari | reverse complement strand
CCTGGAACTCACTCTGTAGACCAGGCTGGCCTCGAACTCAGAAATCTGCCTGCCTCTGCCTCCCAAGTGGTGGGATTAAAGGTGTGCGCCACCACGCCCGGCAACATTATTTTTTAAGTCTATAGAATCACTTTATTATTTTTTCATTGGATATTTTATTTGTTTATATTTCAAATGTTATCCCCTTTTCCCATTTTCCTCTCTGCAACCTCCCTATCCCATTTCCCCTTACCCTGCTTCTATGAGGGTGCTCCCCCACCCACTTCTGCCTCACACCCTAGCCCTCCTCTACACTGGGTCTTCAAGCCTTCCCATTGATGCAGATAAGGCCCCTTCAGCTCCTTCATTTCTTTCCCTAACTCCTCCACTGGGGTCCCTGTGCTCAGTCCGATGGTTGGCTGCCAGCATCCACATCTGTATTGGTCAGGATCTGGCAGAGCCTCTCAGGAGACAGCTGTATCAGGCTCCTGTCAGCAAGCACTTCTTGGCATCAGCAATAGTGTCTGGGTTTGGTGTCTGTATTTAGAATGGATCCCTAGGTGGGGCAGTCTCTGGATGCCTTTCCTTCAGTCTCTGTTTCACTCTTTGCCCCTGTATTTCCTTTAGACAGGAGCAATTCTGGGTTAAAATTTTGGAGATGGGTGGTTGGCTCTATCCCTTAACTGGGGGGCCATGCCTAACCTCTGAATATGGTCTCAACAGGTTCTCCCTCCCCTTTGTGGGGTATTTCAGCTAATGTCATCCCCGTGGGGTCCTGGGAGGCTCTTGCTTTCCTGGCATCTGGGTCTTTCTGGTTGCTAACCCCACTTCCCCATGCCCCATTGCTACACACCTCTGTTCAATTTCCTGACCCTCTGTACATCTCCTCCACCTCCTCCTGTACCGGATTCTGCCCCCTTTCCCCTCTCCCTCCTCTCTTCCTCCTAAGTCCCTCGCACCCTCTACTTCCCCCCTTGATGCAAAGTAGTAGAGGCATGCTGAGGCCTCTCTTCTGCCTCCTCTGGACACCGTCCTGAAGATAAGATAGTTCAGCTTCAGTAGCTGTCTGCTGAGCTTGTGAGAAGCCAGTCTGATGGCCCAGCTAATGCCTGGTGATAGCAGAATAGGGAGAAAGAACCTGGGTCGTTGTGGAAGTTACAGACCTGCCACTAAATTCATGTACCTAGAACCTGCCAAGGAACCTGCTCTTGTAAATCAGGGATAAAAACATCCTTCCACTGCTGAGCCCTCTGCAGCTGGACTTCAGACAATTTGTAGCAAACTTGTGAGTAGAGTCAGTGGAGGAGAAGGTCCAAAGTGTGGCCACAGAGTAAAAGGCTGAAGTGCAGGTGAAGGTCAAGGATGGTCAGGAGGTGAGGAGTCGAGAGGCCGAAGTAGGGTATGGACAACCTCATGAAATGACAATTGTCCAAGGAGATGGCTTAGGAGGGATGAGAAGAGCACAGGGCAGCAGGCAGTGAATGGGGAGGTAGGGGAAGCAGCAGGGCACTAGATAGTACCGAGCTTAAAGAACTGCTGTTGTGCCGGGCGGTGGTGGCACACGCCTTTAATCCCAGCACTCGGGAGGCAGAGGCAGGAGGATTTCTGAGTTCAAGGCCAGCCTGGTCTACAAAGTGAGTTCCAGGACAGCCCAAAGGCTATACAGAGAAACCCTGTCTCGAAAAACCCAAAAAAAAACCAACAACAACAACAAAAAAAAACAACAAAAAACAAAAAACAAAAACAAAAACAAAAAAAAGAACTGCTGTTGTGATGGGAAGAGGGATGAGATAACAGTCAGGACGGCTTTGCTTCTGGAGAGTGAAAAGCAGTTGGTGTCAGGAAAGATGAGGCCCATCTACCATCCCAGCTAATAATAACTCAAAATGGAACACTGAGTATGTTTGGGGCACGAACAAACTCATATTCATGATTTCCTTCACTCTACTCAACAACACTAGGAGTTTACACTGCTGTCCTTTAGCTAAAGGTGGAAACACACCCACAGGGTTCACCTGTGCTTTAGAGCTGGAAAAATGACCGTGGAAGATTAAATGGCTCCTGAAGGATGTATTCACACCCAGGCTAGCATGTGCAAAGTCCTATATTCGATCCCAAGAAAGACATGTAAACAGGTATGCTCAAACAGCAGTTTTGACTTCCGTATGACATATGATCCTAGCTCTAGCCCCTTGTGAAGAGGTTATGAGTGTCTGCCTGGATGCCTAGATTTAAGGTCAATGTTTGCATTTCAGGGTCCCGCTCTTCTGAAAAGACCTTCCAGGATTCTTCTCTACAGCCTTTTGTTAGCCTTTCTCCATTTGGCAGTTTGTCTCTATTATAAAAGGGGAAATTGAAATATCAATCATTAACACAATCTTGGCATCTAAAAACTGTCCGTGACCGTGAGAGTCAGATAGATAGGGGACAAAAGGAAACGGGCAGATTTGGATGTGGGCTCCAACCTTCTGTCTCCACTTTTGCCTCAGAGGACACGCACCAGGCTAACTTCCTTCTCTTTGGTCTTCCAGTCCATGTTTCTGTCTTCACGTTCTCCGTAAGAAGTAACCATAAGGTGCCCAGGACCCTGTGTGGAGTGGGCACCAGGTGTGCACCCCAAGGCCAGCTACCAGGCCTGGGTGACTTGCTTCCCTGGAGATTTACCTCAGCTTCTTAAGCACTTCCTCACAGTTGCTGAGGGTGATTGACAGTACCCGCGCCGCACCCACACTGCACCCTCCATGCCCAGGCTCTGGAGTCCCTGGGGTAGAGCTTGCCCTGACATAGCAAGTCTCGCTGCAGCCCCCATCACCTTAGCTTTCTCTCTGGGAAATGGCAGCAGGGGGACAACACATGGGACAGACTGAGTCACTACAGTTATCAGCTAAGATTCCACCGTGTTTACCACATCTCTCCCACTTCCCAGCAGGGTTAGATTTCTAGGGCTGCTGAAACAAAGACCACAACTCTGGTGGCTGAAAACAGCAGCAATTTATTCCTTCATACTTCTTGAGGCCAGAAGTCCACAATCAAGGTGTGCCTTCTGAACCTCTGAACGAGAATCTGTCCCAAGCCCTTCTCCTAGTTCTGGTGACTGTTGGCAGTCCTTGGTGTTATTGTTTGTATCTGAAATGTTCCCCATGAGCTCATGTATTTGAATACCCAGTTCCTAGCTGGTGGCACATTTTTGAGAGCTTATAGAGCCATCTGGATGGGAAATGTGGCTGGCAAAGCCGGGTCACCAGGGACAGGCATTTGAGGGTTATAACCCTGTTCTTTTTGCTTTCCGATCTTCAAGGATCTGAACAAGCTGTATCCTATGTTCCTGCTATGGTGGCCCGAGGCAGTTCAGCTGCCTGGCTTCCCACACCACAAACTTTGTACCCTGTAACTGTGGACCAAAGAAATCTCTCCTTTCTGAAGCCGATTCTAACAGGTATGTGGTCCTAGCGATATCAAAGTAATAAAGGACCTGGAGATGGATCTCAGCCAGTAAAGTGCTTGCTCCCCAGCATGAAGACCTGGGTTCAATTCCAGGTACCAACATGAAAAGTCAGGCAAGAGGCCGGTGAAGTGGAAACTTAAGGCTTCGTTGGAGTCAGTTGTGTTGGATGGTGTTTTGCTGGGGCAAACACATGAAGGAGTGTTTTCCTGACACGGACACGGGTGAAAGACTAGACAGACTCGTGAAGGAACATTTCACTGAAGCAGACACAGGAGAGAGGATGTTCGCTAAAGCAAACGTGTGAAAGGACACGTGTTGAAGGATTCTTTGATAACGACACACGTGTATTGGTCTGCCTTGCATTGTGTAGTTGAGCTCCATTTGTCGGAACTCCAAAGACTTGGACTGATTAGATGAACGCATATGTTGAGGTAAGACCTGTGCTGAGGCAAGACACGAAGAGGACACACAATGTTCGGAGGGTATAAATAGGACTCGACGGAGGGATGGAGACAGAGCTTGGCTTGCTGGTACATCTAGCTGTGCAATGCTTGTAGGTCTTGTGTTTTTCACTGATCTTTGCTTCCCTGAGAGAGGCCCAGCTGTCTTTGGTAGGTCATGTCACCACTACTGCAAACCCAACTTTACGGAACTGGACTGCTGGTGTATCCGCAAAGTGTTTTCGAGTGGATCGAGCTGTCGTTGCTAACCTGTTGAACTGAACTGCCGATTTCCAGACAACACAGATGGGAGTTGCTCCAAAGAACCTTTTTAAACAGATCCCCTCCCCTCCCCCCTTATCCTTTCTTTTCCACTACCTCTGGAGGGTGGTGGGCTACAAGGGAAGTTAAAGCGTTTAAGAACCATCATTAAAAATAGGATTTGAAAAAAAAAAAAAGAAAGAAAGAAAGAAAAGAAAGAAAGTTACAGGCTATAGAAATGCCTCAGAAGTTAAGAGTACTGGTTGCTCTTCCAGAGGACTTGGGTTCAATTTTCAGCACCCAAATGGAGACTCACAATCCTCTCTCTCTCTCTCTCTCTCTCTCTGGTTTTTTCGAGACAGGGTTTCTCTGTATAGTCCTAGCTGTCCTGGAACTCACTTTGTAAACCAGGCTGGCCTTGAACTCAGAAATCTGCCTGCCTCTGCCTCCCGAGTGCTGGAATTAAAGGCGTGCACCACCATGCCCGGCTTCACAATCATCTCAAACTCGAGTTCCAGGAAGTCTGATGGCCCTGCTTCACCTCTGCAGGCAACAGGCATGCACACAGTATACAGACATACACAGTATACAGACACACACATCACACAGTATACAGACACACACATCACACAATATACAAACACACACAAACAGGCTCCAAGACTTGCTGACTAGCCCGTCTAGCTGAATCAGGAAGCTCAAGTTGGAGAGAATTGAGGAAGACACATGCAGTAGCTCATCCAGTTGACATTCTTTGGCTAGTGGATGTGCAACTTCAGTCTGCCTTTTTCTTCTTCACGGTGTGGTCTCTGTGACTCTCCCCCCCCCCTTTTTCCCCTCTTATAAGGACATTTGTGTTGGGGGTTGGTCTGGTGCTGCTAGATATTCAAATGCTAAATCCTGTACCCCAAGATCTGGTTGCCCCAAGACTAGCAAATTCCCACATACCCCAGCTTTAGCTATGCAAACCTTGCTCCCCAATTTAAAACTATTGGTTAAATACAAATGACTATAGCCAATTGCTGGGAGAATAGGGAGAAGTGGAGTTTGAGTGACAGGGCTGGGAGGTGACAGGGAGGGAGAGAAGGCAGCACAAGGGGAATGTAGGAGGAAGAAGACAGAGAACAGGAGGTCTCTATTAGATGTGATAGGCCAGAAGCTCACGCCCAAATGAAATGGACCCTGGACGTGCCGATGGAGCAGAAGTAACAGGGAGAGATTCAAACAGCAAGTACTTGGGTGACACACCTGGAGAGTAGCCAGTTTAGTGAATAGAAATATTGATTAGGGGTAGTTCCCCAGTAACTGTGCTAGAACTGATTTAAAAAAATCCATAGGACTCTGCCTTGATTATTGGGGGTGGGGAATGGTTGGTCATATCAATAACTAATAGAGTTTATTTATTTTTATTTATTAAGTACACTGTAGCTGTCTTCAGGGCATCAGATCTCCTTACGGGTGGTTGTGAGTCACCATGTGGTTGCTGGGATTTGAACTCAGGACCTTTGGAAGAGCAGTCAGTGTTCTTACCCGTTGAGCCATCTCGTCAGCCCGAGTTTACTTTTTTTAAAGATTTATTTATTTATTTATTTATTTATTATATGTAAGTACACTGTAGCTATCTTCAGACACACCAGAAGAGGGCGTCAGATCTCATTACAGATGGTTGTGAGCCACCATGTGGTTGCTGAGACTCAGGACCTCTAGAAGAGCAGTCAGTGCTCTTAACCACTGAGTCATCTTTCCAGCCCCACTAATAGAGTTTATTCAACTTCATTTATACATTTGAAATTAAATTTAGGTTCTTTTTCCTGGCAAGGCCACCTTTACAAACGCTAGAAGCATCTCTCGGTCAGGGGGCCATGATTTAACTTATAATGCCATCCCTGCCTGTGTTTCCAGAATAAAATTGGCAACAGCAGTGAGTCCTCTTATGGTCTCTCCTAGTTTGTCTTACCTTGACACTTGATTGGGCAGGCTCACCTTTATCGGGAAGGGAGCAGGAAACAGAGGTGATTCACTGATAACAACAAGTGGAAGCCAAGACAACAGGCAAATCATTACCAACACAGAAAGTTTTGCAATGTGGGAACATCAAGTCCAGGGGCGAAGAGCTCCCTTGGCACTATGCAAATGAGAGTGCCAACCTGCGTTCATCAAGATGACCCCAGGCCACGGAGAGAACGTTGGTGAGGGAGCATGTTGGCATAAAAAGAGTGGGGCTGATGTTGGCCTGCAGACGTTATACAGCATTAAAGGTTTATGTTTTGTAGTGGGTCTGCCCACCACCATTATAGGACACCACAGACCCAGTTCTCAGGTATCTGTTTGTTTGTTTGTTTGTTTTAAAGAGAAGCTGGAAATCTGGACTCCCCATGTGAGTTCCCACAATTTTCAAAAGTTGACAACTATGTCAAAACGTCAAGAAGCAGTTAGTGATGACCTCGATGTTATGGCCTCTGCCCAACTGTGTGTAATCATCCATTACTCTCTACAAGCCTTACAGGTGGCTAGCTGTCCTTGCCAGGCTTTCTTGGATGCTGTGATAATAAGATGTCCCAAGGCTTTGTTTCTGATCTGAAGTTCAGAGCCTCCAGGAGTTTGGAGGCGTGTACGATATATTTTTATGAAAATGTGCCAACCCTACAAAACTATATGGTCTTTAGAGCCAGTCTCACTAGAAATTTCAGTCCTTTCCCTGGTGACATTGAATAAAAGAGGCATTGGGGTACTCATATGAGTCTTAAGTATGCAGAGATGATGCCTGCCAGTATCAACCATAGGTGTAGCTAGTATACACGGATGTAGGTATTCTCATACATGTATACATGTATGAGAATCAGAAGCAACTACAGAGGAAGTGGCAAACATGGAGAGGAGGGTTAGGGCTTGCAGCCAGCTAAGGCAGACAAGGGGGGGATTCCATTGAGACCCTGTACAAAGCAATAAGGCAGAGAGTGATAGAGGACACTCAACATCTTCCTTCGATCTCTATACCTGTGGACATACACAGAGAGCTGCACAGATGCATACACCACACACATACACACGGACCACACACAACCATATCAAAACAAAGCAAACCAAATAGGCTGGTTGTAAAGGCTGATCCTTGCCTAACCTTGTTTATGAATGAGCAAGGTAGTTTTATATGAGTATTTGGTTTTTGTGTGTGAAAACATGTGTTTGCTTAATGGGGCTTCAGGGACCAGGCACTTTGTCATTGTATCTTTGCATCTGACAGTTTCAAATAAGAAGTGTGTGGTATAGCCAGGGGTGGCAGCACACACCTTTAATCCCAGCACTCGGGAGGCAGAGGCAGGCAGATTTCTGAGTTCGAGGCCAGCCTGGTCTACAAAGTGAGTTCCAGGACAGCCAGAGCTACACAGAGAAACCCTGTCTCGAAAAAAACCAAAAAAAAAAAAAAAAAAAGAAGAAGTGTGTGGTGTGCCAACGGGGTGACGAGCAGGCCAATAGCTGGGATTCAGGGGTTAAGTGGCATGGGTACCTCCTTCAGTTTTTTAAATTAATTTATTTATTTTGGTTTTTAAAGACAGGGTTTCTCTGTGTAGCCCTGGCTATCCTGGAATTCACTCTGTAGACCAGGCTGGCCTTAAACTCAGAGATCTGCCTGTCTCTGTCTGCCCTCTGAGTGCTGGGATTAAAGGTGAATGTCACCATGCCTGGTTTCGTGGGTGCTTCCTAATTGTGGGCAAATGGCCACTGCGGGCCTCAGTTTTTAATCTGTAAATGGGTATGAATACACATCTACCTTACAAACAGATTGAAGCATTTAGAACGGTGGAGAATGGTGGAGTCTGGTGGTATTTGCCTTTAATCTCAGCATGTGGGAAGCAGAGGCAGAGGTAGGTAGATAGGCGGGGGCAGGAAAACCTTTGTGAGTTTGAGGTCAGCATGTTTACACCATAGCCAGTTCCAGGACAGCTGGGCTACACAGGGAGATCCTGTCTCAAAAAAAAAAAAAAAAAAAAAAAAAAAAAGCAAAGATGTACCCAAACAGTGACATGAGTATCTCAGTAACTAGCGTGCCTGACTCCTGCTAACCCTTCATAAGTTAAAGGATCACTCATAAGGCAGTGCCGTCCTCCTTCTCTCAGGCTCCGTTTGTTTTACAGGAAGGGCCATACAAGGCAGCTCAGGGGTTTAAAGTATGCAGTCATCCAAGTGCGTTCTGCAGGAAAGAGTTTACCTCGGGCTGAAGCCAAAGCTGGGTGCAGGGTGCCCCCGCCTGGCAGAGTCAGGTAAAGGCGGCTCCCCCTGGCTAAGGCTAACCTCAGAGGTACAAGGTTGCCCTTAGTTCCTCCTTCATAGAGACCCTGGCCAGGGGCAGAAGGCTGGTAAGTCTTCCCGACTAACAGTCGCCTGCTTTCTTAGTTCTTCTTCTTCTCCTTCTCCTTCGCCTTCTTCTTTCTAGGCCCACTCTGGCCTGGATCAATGCTCAGTGCATACCTGGGCAGGGTCATCCTGAGAAGTGAAGAGGAAGAGGTGGAGCAGCCTATGACCATATGAGTGCTGTAGATCCTAGTGCCAGAACCAAGGGATCTGTAGAAGAGGTCAAGGTCACCTTCAGCTACCTACCAAGTTAGAGGCTTGCCTGGACAACAGGAGACTCCTTTTTAACCTCTCCCCTCCCCTCCCCTCCCCTCCCCTCC